>NW_022739618.1:351044-369391 GCF_011630105.1 Anneissia japonica
TTAATAGACTCAATTCAAATCAATTAAATAAGCCTTTTAAACCCCTAAATTGTCATATATTCGGGGGATACGTCCCTTGGACCACTTTCGAAGGGTTTTCAGCGACGCCCGACCACGCCCACATTTTTCTCGTCGGGGACATCAGCTCCCCGTCGGGGACCTTGGATCCCCCGTCGGGGAAATCCTGGCGCCGCCACTGTCTGAGCCGCCCCTTACAATGCTATTTCAAATATTATGTTTACAAATGACTATAAAAGGATACTGAATACTGAACCAACAGTTCTACCTCCCATCCAAACGAAGAGATAATGGACCATTCCGCTAAGCCTCAACCCTTGAATATTGTGCCAACAAAATTTTTAAAAATAAATAAATAAATCAATCAATCAATGGAAAGTCATAAAAAATAACAACCCTAGTTAGATGCCTGGAAATAGCATCTGGTAACACTGCCCCTCCTCCATGATTTAAAGTTAGTTAGCAACTAGATACCCTACCCATGCTCTGCATGGTTTGGGAAATGTGGGCAAGTTTTGCTAAAAACATTAAAAAAAGTTTTAAATTAATTTATAACACGAGCTTGAAATGCATAGGCTAATAGTGCATTACAAAATACGCATATGGTGAAACAATCGAATGACAATGAGTTAAACAAATTAATAAATTTATGTAATTTATAGGTAATAGTGGTCCATTCGGCAAGTCATTTAATACCTCCTTGGTCCGGCCAAAGTTGGTGCGGTTTCAAGGGCCCTGCTTGTGTACTACCTAAATCTAATTAGGGAGACCAACCTTGACGGTTTACTTTTTTGGAATCCCTTCTCAGCACCGTTTTCACCTGTAGTTTTATTTTGTTTGTTAAGCTTGTTTTATAAGAGAACATGAATGAAATGACATATGAACTTGGTTTGATATAGGCCTAAGAGGCAAATCCTGATTAAATGTAGGCCTACACACAGATATATAGGATCTGTTGACTATATAAGGTAAAATAAGCCCAAACTTTGGTCAGCAGATTATAGTACAAATGCAGTCGCGGATCCAGGAATAATTCAAAGTAGGTCGGGGGGGGGGGAGCGCCACAAAATGGAGAGTCTACACCTCTCAGCACCACCATGATCGGGAGCTGAGGTCAGAAGATTTATGATTATGGCACCTCTAGATGGCCGGAATTGGCACTCTCAGACTTAAATTTGGATATAAAAGTAGCACCCCCTCCCCCCTTACCCGTTCAATCCGCCAACTGCATTAGTTTTTTTTCTACGTTTCATTACAGAGTGTGGTTTGTATGAACTCCTCTCCCCACCCTTTCCTGGATCCGCCACCTAAAACATAATGAATATAAGAATACTTTGACTTTGAGGACGTATGGATTTTCTTTTTTTCCCCCTTTTCTTTTTGTGTGAAAGTCAGTGGCCGACAGTGGCAGTAGAAGATGATGGAAGACCTCTTCGTATTATGCTGTCATTCGTAAAAATAATTGAATACTAATGGTCGTTGTTGTCAACTTCAGGTGAAGTTTAATTCACGCCTCTGGGATGAACAACACAGAAGTAGTCATTCCCTCGAACTCTAATAATTTTGATTGCTTTTATAGAGTTTATTTGAGAGAAATGCCTAATAGGGTTAGTTAACCTTTACAAGACAAGATACATTTCATATAAATTAAACTGATGCTTATATTCCTTTATGTACCGGGTACATATTTTTAGTTTCATTCATCTATTTACATACCCCGTAGTTAAAAGTGCATGTAGAACCTGCATAATAAATGCATGATACTTCTCAACTTAGGTCGAGTTATATTGTATATCTTTAGCTTAGAAATACTTTTACACTATGAAGTGATAAATGATGATATCGTCATTCGATGGGTGGTGATTATTTTTTAGTAGGGGAAAAAAAAAACTATGTTTGTTTATTATGCTATAACGTCTTAACTAATAGTTAACAGCTCCATGAGATACTTGGTCTTTCATTTAATATACACTACTGCATCCTTACCCCCTCCCCACTACGAACAGACAATATTACAGTGTATTATAAAAGACTAAAGGCAACATACATTTATTTTATGTATGAGCAAATCCAAATTGCTCAATATTTATTTAAAGAAAATATTTTTTTGCAAGAACATTAAAAATAAACTACAATAATAAAATCACATCAAATTGAACTGGATCGGTTGGAAAGATTAAAACAATGCAGAGTGACCATGATGATTGCTGAAGATTTAATAATGAAAATGATGAAGAATAATAATGAAGGTAGTAGGTTTATAAGATGCAAAATGGTACCGATGATGACAAAGACAAAATATGATGAGTATGATGGGGACTGAGTATAAAGATGGTCATGATTATAACCTACCATACTATATAAATGCTACTGAATCGTTATAAAAAAACATAACAGAAGTATAAAATATTTCTATCCTAAAATATACAAATTAATATCTTAACCCTCATAAAACTCAATCAATATCATTGATATCTATTGCACAGTTTAAAATAATATACAATTATTACATGACTTGCTTTACCTATGGAATGTTGGTTTGGTTCTATTTCAAACGACTCTTCCCAAACATGATTTTGCAGCTAACATGACTATGGAGTGAATTATCTACCATAATACTGGATACAAATACTTGAAAATAGTTATGTTGACAAAAGCCATGCTAAGCCTATAAAGTTAAATTATAATAATTTTAACAATTTGATTTTCACTTTTATACTTGATTTGATGTGTCCATCTTTATGACTGTTTAAAAACATCTTTCTAATAACAAAATATCAGTAATTACATTTGTGATGTCTGGCAAGTTCTAGTAACATATCGGTTATCAGGGGTATAGGCAGGTTTTGGTCTGTGGATGAAAACTCATTATTAGTATTTTAACCCACTTAGTAGAACTAATTTGCCATCATGGTCCCCACCCTGCACCCCAGCTTACACCCAGGGTTATTATTGATCAAATACTGTCAAGTGAGTTGTTGTTGAATATGGACGATGCACATTCTGTGCACAAAATTTACATTTCAATTAGGATAATAATAATAGGGAGTTTTTGCAACCTTACGGAAACGATAACGAATACGTCACAAAATTTTTAGACAACCCTTCCCATACACTGCATATCTGTCACAACGTTGGTGTTTCATGCCTTTTTTATTAATTAAGGATTAATTCAGGATTAAGGATTAAGGATTGCAGCTCCACAGCATATTGTCAATAATATTTCAGGCACGAATGACGATATTGATAATGATGTATTCGTTATCGTTTTCGTAAGATTGCGAAATCTTCCTATTAGGTAGTTTAAGTTGTATTTCGATTTCGGAATATATGATGATTGATTAATGATTGATTGAATACCGGTACTAAAATTATTACTGAATAATACTGATAATATTTATGATGATTAATAATAATGATTATAGTAATAATGATAAACTGTAAAAATAGTTGTTCACAACACACAGAAAAATGGATCCATTATAATAACTATGCATGAATCATGGTATTTCCCTGTTGCTGTTTTATACTATATTGCCACCAATTTTTATCATGATTATTATTATCATTATTACTACTATCATTATCATTATATGCAGCATTTTTTCTTACTCAAACTCACACTATTTTATATATAAAGAAATGTATTGGTGAATTTTATCATCTAGATCAATTAACTATCACTTTCCATCAAGTTAAAATAATCCATAAATTCATATCATTATTTTATTTGTTCTAGCCCAAATATTTAGATTCATATTATAAACATTGCATCACAAATTTAATATAAAACCAGTTATAATTACATATTATAAGTACAGTCACTTTGATCTTGGTCACCACCATTAGATGAGGGTGTGATGATGCATGCTGGAATAGCTAAAGGGCAGACTATCTGATCCTCATTCACATGTTATGCAACGGTAATGGAGGCTCATCAACAATTGCATTCTGTACCAATGCATCACAGAGGTTAACCACAAACATCGGAGATTTATTGTTCTTATACTGAAATGAGCTGCACTCAACTAGACACAAAAACTAAAAAATTTCCACAATTTATCATCACCCTCCTCATCGTCATAAATACGCCATTGCTAGTCCATTGTTCAGGAGGTGAGAACAGTGACTGTCATCCTGTCCCGTGCGGCATTGCTGTATGCCTTGCGAATGACCTCCACCACTTGGTTGTGCGACAAACTCTGCAGTGACTGGCCATCAACTTTAACCAACTGGAAACCAGGCTATGGAGAGATGAACATGATTAACCTATTAAATGTGGCTCAACATTATAGGGACAGTGATTACTATGGTTAATTAAAAGGAATGTTATCTGAATTCACTGAAAGCAACCCAGTGAATCTAGAACCCTGATATACTTGTTTGATCAAATATATGTCCTCAGACACAATCTGATCAAACATTGCAGGCAGTCAACCAAAAAGCAGCTTTGCGCTCTGATAATAATGTCTTAATATTTAGACAAACAGACAACCTATGCTTCTCTATGATGGCATAGCCTGTAGAAGGTACAGGTTTTCAACATGAACTACAGCCTAGAAAATTTAAGATTATACCATGACAACAATTACTAGGTCTGTTATACCTGATTATTTCTATGAGGTATACAAATAAGTTTGACAAAATGTTTGTATGGCCAACTTCGTAGAGGTTCCTTGTGAAGTAAGCATTACCTGTATAAAGCCATCGTCATGGGCTGCGCCACCTGGGAATACTTTATCAATTAACACCTGTGGCTGCTGTCTGGAATCACTGCCACCTGAGATACTAATACCTGCAGCAGAATATTTAGAAGAAACTTAAACATTAAGCAGGATAATCATCACGTATCACCATTGATCACAACCATACACCACCACTACTAACATCATCATAATCAAAAAGTATCCCTACATAGTGATACTGTCAACAAAAACATAACAATAACAACATTTTCAGCAACAACAATTATAATCATCTTAATTTTTACTTATTTTAGTGTTGTATAACTGGCCTTAATTCTACTGTACTGCAGTGGGTAAATTAATGGTGAAATAAAGAAAGGATGATTAAAATAAAGAGAAAAAAAATTGTTGGTAAAAGTGTGATATAAAAACCTATATCAGTACAATTTTCATTGCTTTGTCTATTACTTTTGTGAAAATTGTTTGAAAAAAAGTTAAAATTAGTATTTTTAATATTGTTATTACTATTAACATTATTACTGTAATACAATATATTATTACTGTAAAACATGTGATTATTGTTTTTTTTTTATTTTTTAGAAAAGATGAAGAAATCATGTCAAGATGTTTGAATAGAGGTGGGTGTTTCCCCACAAAAGAAAAAAATGATCATCTTCATCATTATCACCAAATCCAACAATAGGCTTCTGCATTTTTAGGTAATTCAGAAGTATCAATAATCAACTGATTTACCTTTCTTTCAAGAAAGCATTTATATTATGTATAATATTCACCTAACGAAGTTCTTGTTTTCTTTATAACTCTTTGAACAATGCCCTCATCCATCTCACTGTTGTCACTGTGACTCGTATTAGCCTCCATCCTGGCACTGTGAATGATTGCTTTCAATGGGAATGGTTCCTCCTCGCTATTGTATCCATTTGATAGTACTGGTTTCTCAGATTTATTTTTTCTAAAATAAAATTACAAAAATAAAATCTGTTAATGGTATTATCAAAATCATCATCACTGCCATCACCATCACCATCACTGCCATAAATGCCATCACCATTGTCATCATCACCACTATCATTAATTATCATTAATATTATTTAATGTGACATCAATAACTCCTTGATCTTGATTAATTTATTATTTAAATGACTATCATTATTAAATTTATCAATTTTAACAGACTTACAGAATTCCCTTCTTCGGAGCATTAGGGGATCCATTAAATGAGAGTTTGGACTCTCTTTCAGAAAAGTATTCTTCCATGCCATCAACGCTCAGCTGCTGCCTGTCATTAAAGTCCTTGTTCTTCTGGTTGAAATCCCCAAGTGGATAGTATGGTGATGGTTTGTTATCCTGCTTGTGGAATCTTACTGGTGATGGAGTCTTATTCCTTGATCTTGCATGTAGATTAGATGATCTCTTCTCTGGCATCCCTCCCTTTAGAGTGGAAGAGGAACTTGTAGAGAATGCATCAGCATCATCTGTTACAAATTTGTATTTTCCTTTCCTGCTCATCATTTGCGCACTTGTGTCTGACTCATCACTAAACCGGAGCTCAGACTCCTCATCATCGTCATCGATAGTGGTTGGGATGTGATCAAGACTACCATCACTCTCCACACTCTCATTATCCTCTATTACGAAATCCAGTTCATCATTGACAATAATGTCAGGTGTGGTAATATATCTTGGACTAGAATCGCTATCACGTGGTGAAACCTCTGGACTGTAAAAATTAGCATTGAGTTCAAAACGAACGGCACTTCTTGGCCTCGTGTTCTCTTCACTTTCATTGGGTGCTTTTTTGGGAATATTGTCCATTCCAAAGATTGGGTTGGCTGTGAACTTGCCAGAGCCCAGACTACTGTCCAAGTCTTCAAAATTATTACTCAAGCCATTGCTTAACTGCACTACCCCCTCTTTAGGTTTCTCTTGCTTCGTTCCATCCTTTTGTCCCAATTTCTGTGATGGTCCTGTGGATGTATGGTCTTGATATGGGTTCTGAATTGACTTCTTTCTAACAATTGGTGAGACCTCATTATCATCATCTTCCTCCTCCTCACCACTGTCACTTCTTTGTAGGTAATCGCTAACAATCATTCTTTTTTGATTTTGTCTTTCTGATGTCTTTCCAGAAGATCTACCATTCTGCAGGTTTTTCACAGACTTTCTATCAGGTATAGGAGAGATCTCACTATCTTCATCTGATCTTTGAAAATAATCACTAACCTCTATCCTTTTATGTTTACCACGTGCATGTTTTGGACTTGTGCTACGATCAGCATTCATTGTTGTTGTTGATTGTTCACTGTTTCTTTCTGACAAAGTGTTTTTATTAGAATTGTGATAAATGTCTTCAGTTGGTAATGTCAATTTGAAATCTGAAGTGTTCCCTCCGATTGGACGATTATTAGATTTCCCTATAATATGACCATATGGCATTGCTCTTTCAGCATAATCATCAGCTTCCTTTTGCTCTTTCATTTTCCTCTGTATTTCTTCATGCCTTTCTTTTTTTAATCTTTCAAGTTCCTCTTTTCTCCGTTTCTCTCTGTTCATGTTTTGAGTTGTCTGCAGGTGGAATCCTCCAAGAGTATCTACAAGAAAAATATCAAAGTGAATGTACAGCAATTGTTGTATTGATGAGATGTTGCTTATCCTGTTGTTCAATCATTACTAAGACTTAATCAAGATCTAAATGATTGTAAATATATAATAAACTATTTACAAATTTTGCATGCATTTTACTTTTCTACTTACTTGGTTTTGTTTCAAGAATTGTTTTCTTTGGTGGTGCTGTTTTAGTTGATCTCCTTAACATCGGTGATTTACGAACTAATAACAGAAACAAGAACATTTGTGAAATTGGAAACATTTTTTAATAATTCAATTGACATTTTTTTGTACAGTTACATAAACATTAACCAAAATAAATGATATAATTATATATCACAATATCTACGAGAGAAATGTGTACTGAATAACTAATCAATATTTACTGTTGCTTTATTTTGGGACTTGATGACAGGCATTTCAATCACCATGTGCTCCAGTCCACTACATAATGGGTTTTCAGATATTTATATTGTCTTTTGTCACTTACTGTAGTTAGATGTGCCTGACTGGAGCTCTTCAAATGCAGCAGCCTCTCTTCTAGCCACCATACTTTCAAATCGACCCAGGTCAGTTTGGTAGAGAGTACTTCTGATCTCTCGTAATAATATCACCTTCTCTGGTTTATCGAGAATTGCTAACAATGGATGCACAAGTTGCTCTACATCGTGGTCCTCATGATACTGCGGAGAAAGTCCAAAAGGTTATGATAATCTCATATTAAGAAATTAGGATTAGAGGCAAATTGCCAATGTAGCAAACTAATTTTCATTGTTAAGTTAGTTTATGACACACAGGTAGAAGGCTGTCTCCAATCAAAGGGTGTGGGTCAAAGTCCAAAACAAGTCACAGAGCTCGGTTTCTTGGAACAAATCAGGAATTCTTATATGATTTGATAAATATTCCACTGATGGCAAACTTGGCATATAATATCCCATATTCACAAATATATTAAATTCCTACCCGTCTGATGTGTCTGACAATGGCTGTGCATTCATCCTGTGTAAGCAGTCGCTGAGCCAACTCCATCATACAGGTTATTGCAGGCTCAAAGTCAAATTCTGGTTCAGGTGAATTGCTTCTTGTGGTAGCTTGCAGGGATGCAACACTCTGCCTTCCATCACTACTGGTACCATGACTAGAGCCTAGGAGAGACAGAGGAAGCAGTATTGATTAAACGATCAGTGTTATGACTTTATTTTAGCATATGCTTACTGTAATTTCCTTTTCTCAAAATAGTATTTTAACATATTTGTGTCTCTAACAAGTATTTAAAAATACCACAAATAGAAAATGTTCACTTCGGCAGTGAACAAAGGGCCGGCTCCTTCCTGTATCTATTGTAATAATAATGCTGAAGATTTAAATAGCGTCTATTCTAAATCAAGGATCAAAGGCATTGAGTATTATTACCCCTGGTCACTGGGTAACATACAACAGAAAACCAGCACAAAGTGCAACCTTCTCTGCTACCTGGGGAGTATACCAAGTCATCCGTGTACACTTAGTGCACAAAACTAGTATAATCAATGCCACAACCTGCATACATATACCTATTTATATTCCTGAGTAGAGAGAGAGACAAACATAGATAAAGTCACTGCCTTGCCCAAGGGCAAAAGCGAGTTGCACATCAAGTTTCGAACCCTGACCTCAAGGTTGGGAATTCAGGACACAACCGATGCGCCAACCACAATGGGGATTAAGATCATCACCCTTCTACAATACCTGCTTCAACTGATCTTAGGTCACCAATACTGTTCCGCCTTACAGCCCATGTTTTATTGGCCCACGAAGGATCGGTATCAGCACGGCTCACTTTATCCAGTTCATCAAGACTTCTTGAAGTTTTTGTCTTCCGGAAACTTCCTAATGGAATACGACGTTTTACCTTGCCACTCATTGAACCTACGAAAATAAAATAAATAATTATCAGCATATCAAAATAAATTATCTGGCATGCTGTATGTAAAATTTCAAAATCAAGAATTATGTTTAGGGTACAATTTACCTGTTTTTGATTTATCTTTTTCTTTCTCTTTTCTCTTCATTTTCATTCCAAATAAAATTTCTCTGAATGTTCTATTGCGCTTCACCTTTTGTCTTTCCTTCATTTCCTTCTCCTGCATGGGCGGCAGGCTCTTTTCTAGTAGTACAAAAGAAAGTTGTTAATGATCACGATAATAACCATATAAGAGAGAGAGCAGCTTAGCTCAATCAGCTAATCTGGTGGTAGCCACTGTGTGTGCGCTGAACCGTGGAGATCTTTAGGTCACAAGGTTTAATTCCCATCGCTGCCTCTCCTTAGTGTTTCAGCTGGAGGGCTGTAATACAAGTTACAATAGCGCACTGTCTTTCAGATGAGACGTTTAAGCCGTTGGTCCTGTGTGCATTAATGGCCATGTGCATGTTAAAGAACGCAGTACACTCTTCGGAAAAGAGTAGGGGATTGTCTCCTGGTGTACTGCCCAATCACTACCAGAAGGACCCCACTGGAAATATGTCTTCTTATAGACTTTCGTGGGCCATTCCCAGTGTTTACACCGAATAAAATCCAATAAACATCGAAAGGGAATTAGTTTTTCTTAAATCCTATGCGCCCATTATGTGTTGTAGTTATTAAGTTGGGTGGCATTGCACTGAGGCTGCTACTGGTCCCAAGTGCTGATTTCCAATTTGAATGAGGAACAATAGAAAATTCTTGCAATGACATGTTGTCTAGGCAGCTATGACAACATAAACTATATCAAGATCAACAACATATTACTATAATAATATATAAAATAATATAAAAGTTAAAAATATTTTAGAAAAGAATTAAATATATTTGTTACGATATATTGCAAGCAGGGTGATAGTCAGGAAGAAGCATGTACTACAACATGGTATATGTGCTCAAATTATGAAATCAAATGTGAAAGAATTTAAAGGCAGAGAGCTATTTCTGAGCTTTTTTTTTTTAAATAGTGTAAACTTTATTTAACAGCAAGCTACTCCACCGATTACATGAATCAAATAAAATATGCTTCGGGTGTGCAGCATTTGCTAGAACATAGACCTTAACACAGTCATATAGTAGCTACAGCTTCTAGGGGGCTTAAGTAATTAATTGTTTGGAACAATTTAAGCTTCTCACACTAGATATTTTTCCAACCCTAATTGGAAATGCTTACATGTTTAATTCTCAAAATGTTCCAATGAAAAACATGAAAAATTTAAATAAAGTTTAAAAAACATCTAGCCTACACACTGTTCACAGTTAGGAAGTGTGAATAGTGTGTAGTAGGTTACTACACTGCAGTCAGCATGTTTTGCAGTTAAAAAAAGGATAGTTTGAGGGGGAGAAAAATCAATACTAGGTGAGAAAGGAAAATGTCTATGTTCTTCCTGGTTTGTATCTATTTGTAATATGTACACCGACTGTTTTTTTCATAATTTCCAAATATTTGTTATAGATTTTTCTTTTTGTCAACATAACAATATAGCACTGCAGCTAAATAAATGTACATTAAAAATAGTGTAAATAAAAAAGCAAACATACAGAAAAAGATTGAGAAATAAATATTTATGAATTTAGGATTGTAAAAAAAAAAAAGGAAACATGGATTAATGATGCAAGTAAAGGGGGCAATGTGTGTGGGGGGGGGGCCAGGGAAAATCAATACTAAGTAAGAAAGGAAAATGCCTATGTTCTTCCTGGCTTGTATCTATTTGTAATATGTACACCAAATGTTTTTTTCATAATTTCCAAATATTTGTTATAGATTTTTCTTTTTGTCAATATAACAATTACATATTATAGCTTAGCACTGCAGCTAAATAAATGTACATTAAAAATAGTGTAAATAAAAAAGCAAACATACAGAAAATGATTGAGAAAATGAATATTTATGAATTTAGGATTGTAAAAAAAAAAAAAGGAAACATAGATTAATGATGCAAGTAAAGGGGACATTGTGTGTAACGTGTCACTACAGGTGGGAATGTAGGGCTGCAGTTTTTGGAATCTGCAGTTTTTGGGAGGGGGAAATGCACATGTACTGCCCCTTCTGGACCTGCTACTGATTTATGCACATCAATATTATGTTAGCTCTAAGATCTCATAATCTACTTACCACGGTGAAACATTTGCACCTCTTATGATCACAGTAAATGAAAATGTTTAAAATTAGAAATATTAAAATACTGTTGGTCTAATGAAGATAATTGGAGATCTAGGTATCGGAATGGTAGGGATGTTCTAAGTAATATGTAGAAGCTATGCGAGGCCAATAGGCTGTTGTTGGTGGAGTCACTTTTCTACTCCAAGAGGCAAAGTTTTTATTAAACAATTTTCATGCTAGAGTTTATGCTAAATCATAGATATATGCATATTAGATAAATGTGGGAAAACTTTCACCTTAGCAGATTTATAATTTTAAAGATATGTATATGAACATTGCACTTGCTTATTAAATTATTGAATAGTATTTTAATATAAAAATTGATGACAGGGACAATGAGAAAAATTCTTTAAAAATTATTTGTACCTCCAGGATGTTTCATACTGTGAGAGCGACCTAGGCTGCGCTTTTCACTTTTCAAGGCATGCGTTCCCATAACAGGCTGATTCCGAGATGGTTGTACACTCTTAGATGATCCACTGTCTGCATGGTCTGCAGCTGCTGAAATTTCTTGGTGAGTTACTGCTGGTGGAGGAATGGCCTGAATCTAAAAACAAATTCAACAAATTTATCATATTTAACGAAAAATGTAAAAAAAAAAATGAAGGTTATTAGTCTAAAACAAGAGTCTAAAGGTCAATCACACTATTAACTTTTATGTGACAAATGTGTGTGAATTTCACACATATGGATATGACAATATCATATTATACCCGTATTTGTCCCATGACTATTTATGGTGTGGATTACCTTTACATTTTACTTCAAAAATTACATTGTATAAATTACAGGCTAGTATAAAAAAAACAATTGCAAATATGCTTTATAAGAAATTAAGTTGTTAAAATGAATATCAAAATATTAATTAAAATGTTATTATCTTTACCTGTGTAGTCGAGGTAGTTTGCAATGCTGCGGGATAATTCTGTGAGGTTGCGGAGTACGGAGGTGGTTGAGATTGCCGTCTTGGCATATTTATTACTGCACTTGCCGCTACCCCCTCTGATAATCTTTCAAAATGTTTGAGGTCACCAGTTGAAGCCACTCTCTTGTACTGCGGCTGCTGTTGCTGCTTTACACCTAAATGACTATTTTGAGAAGAAAGTCTATTCATACCAGTATTAATGCCATCATTTGATGGAATTCTCTGTGCCACCCCTCCTTCGTCTAATGGAGGAGTCTGAGTAAAGCGTTCTGTATGGTCCATTGGTACTTGCATGCTGGAACCATTTGCATATGCGGGTATCAGAGGTGGCATCTTCGGTGAAGAACGTGACTGTGGACCTGAAAGAAATTTGAGTCATTCAATTTTAGTCAATGTTTGAATTGATGATGGTACTTCTCATTATATCATTATAGTAACAATTATAACAGTAATATAAATAATTCAATTTTTTAAATAAGGTAAAAATGGATACATATTAAGTTAAGTGGATGGACAAGCAGTTAAGGCAGGGGCACTGCAAAGTACAGCCATAATACTGGCACTGCTTCAACGGTATGGTCGCCTATGTTTCTGGTGGTGGAACAAGTCTATTCGGATAAGGAATATAAACCGTAGTCTATAGGCCTAGTGTACGTAACTTAGCCCATGTGCGATTTAAAGAATTCAGTATATCTTTTGAGACGAGTAGGGAGCTACCCAGGTGTACAGGTCCATTCAGCCATGTTGTGGACAAATGAGAGTAGATGGTACCGGTTTAATGGGTAGATCAGACATGAAGACACCCTTAGGGGGAAACAAAGTAACTGCAACAGTTAGTCCACACGTCAAGCACTACATTGCATTCTTACGTTTATTTTTCTTAATCGGTTGTTCATTCACCCAACTATACTCTGCCACCATCTCTTTATAGGCCGGATATCTGTTTACTGTCCTTATCGTCATTATAAGATGGCGCTGGTTGCGTAGGAAATCAATCGCCCGAACATGTGATATGTTGAGAAAACTTTCGCCATTTACATTCACAATTTGGTCACCTACTTGGATCCCACTATTCTTTGCTGCACCATCTGGATCAAGTCTATCAGAAATTAACAATATTTAACATTTTCAACTTTTAATATGACAGCATATATTGTTGTTAAATTTCCATTAAGATTGAACTAAAATAACATCAGCATTTACCTGGATGTTTCAAGCATATATTGTTTATACAGATGTATATATTATATGTCAGGTTAAATATAATTGTATCAAGAAAGCTTTCTTGAAAACTATTTCTATTACCAGTTAAAAGGGAAATTTTTAGTTTTATTGTATATGGGAGCCTTAAGAAGCAACATTCACAGGGTGCAATAATCTCCTGCCTGGGATGTATTCTATTCAAGTAATATGAGCCTCCACACACAGACAATACCCTTCCAGATACTAATTTAACTCCCTGGGTGGAGGAATTAGGCCCTGTTAAGATTGAACTTTTAATGGTGGTACATTTAGGCCTAGGCAAATTTACCTTTCATAGGTTATCACCAAGGCTTAACTCTTCATCTCTTAAGTAGAAATCAAAAACAGCACACAGACATAACAGAACATGATAGTAATTGAATTGGTCCGTATACTAAAAGACAACACATATCATTTGTTTGGCTTGTTTTGACCACATAACAAAAACATTTTTCATATTGCAGGTGTGTAAGCAAGACAAAAACGAACAGATTGAGCGTGCTGCACAGCGCAGTGCTTGGGCGATTTCATTATCCGAAAAGAGTATATAAAAATGAACTTTTTTAAACGATCAATCATTTAGTGAAACACTTTTAAAAATACATTCTCAATTTATGCATAACACTGTAGAAATAAGATATGTCCACTATCAAGCATAATCATTTAATCAACTTGATACAGCAGGTACCATATTTTTTAAAAATTTGCTTTCTGTTGCCCCTTCAACCTAAAGTGATCAGATTAGTGTAGCAAAATTATGACATTATAAAAGAAATGAACCCTCATGAGCCAGCTCAAATCCCGCTGAAAACACACTAATATCACCTATATTTTTGTAATTTAAACCCAATAATGACGGGGCCAAATATTTGAAAACAAGTATTTAGTAAATTTTTTGCAATAGCTTTATTTATAATCTTCTATAAACCATTTCAACCCAATTTATCAGACCTCTAGTTTTTTTTCTAGGCTTTTGTAGTAAAATCAGTCAATGTTTTTGAAGAAGCTCTAACGGTTACGAGATAGGGTGATTTTCACGGCGGTGCGTTTGCAGTAAAGTAGGCCAAACAAATTGATATGAATTTTCAGAGGATGAGATATGCAGAAAGGTATATGTACTTACTTTGAGACATAGATTCCCAAGTCATATTCACTGCCACCCCTTAAGTTAAAGCCGATGCATTGTCCAGGTGCAAGCTTGATAATAACTCTTCTCTCGCCAGCATCTTGCAACATCCTTGTACCGGACATGTTGAATCGTGGCGGTGTAGGCTGCCCATCCTCATTCTGGTCTGTTATGGTTCGTTCAACAGTGTCATACCTTAAGAATACAGCAAAACTTTGCATCTAATTTCTGATTATTTAATCTTGGTCACATATGTTGTGCTAAGTCAACAAATCCTCAAAATGTTTGACAAACTTTGAATACACACTGTCAGAAAAAATATCTGATAGTGTTATGCCTGACATTAGTTTATCATCGATTACATTGCTCCTAGTTTTAGAGTAGTTTATGGTTTATTTTTCACATTTTCAATCTTATTATTTGAAAGTTTACAGTCTAAGATTCAATAAAATGTTTTCATGATATAAAACTATGTTGGTCATTACCATGAAGTCTTTTCTCGTGCGTACTTGAAGCCTGGTACTTTGCCCGTTCGTTTCACCTTCATGCGTAATCTGTTACTCCCCTGGAGCACCATTACTGCACTGCTGGTGGCGATGTTCTCAAAATTCACATTATTCACTTCAATCAATTGATCGCCCACTTCTAGACCATTCACATCTACATATGAAAAGAAATCAATTAAAGATAAACCAATCATGGTTGGGTAAATAATTATCAGCACAAATATCGTCTGCTCATTATTTATTATGTTTCAAAATGTCATCTGTTTGTTGTCAGTCATCTACTAACATCTGTTTTACCTCCCAGCTTTTCTGAGGCTGATATACATATTAAACTAGTCCTGAATTGCAATCCAAATTGATGTGGCTATGACATTAGCTCAGAATAACTGATAGAGTATTAGTGAATTAATTTTAAAATAATATTAACTGATGCCATATTATTTCATGTGATGACATTGTTATTATAATCACCATACTATTAATGACCATAAAACTGTTATTGTTTAAAGTTTGCATGGCAAAGTAATAATATATATTAATAATATCTGCTATTATTCTCCTAAAGACAATTGAAGCAACTCAATCGAAAGTTAAGACATCCTCAACCAACAGCATTTCTTTTTAGAACTATCTAAGTGGTGTACCACAAGCATTAATATATATACATAAAATTGTTCATAAAGAATTTCTCCATTCTACATCTTCATGAAGTAGGAACAAATATTTACTGTAACCGATCAACCTGCCACGACGTTAAAGAGTGATTCTACAATGGGCTGGAAAATCCAAAGCTCTCTAATTGATCATAATTGACAGATCTGTCAAAATGTCATGTTTGATTAGCTAAGGTACAAGCTTCTTTGCCATTTTATTATATTTACTGATCGTTAATATTAAGCAAATAATCTTTTCTATTGATATTTAACCAGAACAAACCCTGTGTACCCCTATTCAGAACGAATGCTTCCCTTCCAATTTTCCACAAAGTAAATTATTGTTACTGATTGTCAGAATATATTCCACAATGGAACATTATTTAAATAAAAAAATTACCTCTTATTAGTATCATACCTATGCACTGACATAGTATTCCAAATAACATCAAAAAGGAAATTAAACTAATTACTTTTTAAATGCTAAAATAATCAATATTTTCTAATTTTTTAGTTCATTTTCAATCTAATTTTACTGCTACCTTTAACCTAGATCACAGTAAAAACTAGTGCTTTTATTTTGGATAGCATGCTAAATCATGCTTAAAGCCTCTTGCTTACCTGCTGGTGAGCGATGATCAACAGAACTGACAAATATTCCTAGGCCGTGTTCTGAGCCACCTCTGATGCTAAAGCCGAGACTTCCCTGCACCTTCTGAATGGTAACGTGGCAAAGGCTGGAGGGAGAATGCTGGCCGACATGTACAGATCCTGCAAAGATATAAATAACAATTTAAAAAAAAAATTTGCTGGAAGATAATAATTGCAAGATATATGGAATGATGTAATGATGAATAATAATTAGCTTTATTTTAACACAGGAAAACTTGTTTCATCTGTGAAATTGTTTTAATGTATTTACATTTTCATAATTAATTTCATCCCTTTCTTAGAAAATGTTTTACTGATGTTGCCTCCCACATGCCTCCATAAGTAAACTAATTTCAATTTTATTCAGTATATCAGTTTACCATTCTGATATCCTTCTAAGAAGCCCACATGCATTTATGATTTCATAATCAAAATTTTAATTGTTTTAAGTATTTCTGAATTTTGCTCTTTGAAAGTCTAAACCATTATTTTTTATTATTTAACATTAAAAATAATAGTAATAATAATAATAATAAGAATAAGGATTTATAAAGCGCAAAGATCTCCACCAAAATAGGTGCTCAAGTCGAGTGTCTAAAAAAGAATAGTAGAAAAACAAACAAAAATACAGAAAACAAGAAAAATGTAACACAAGAATCATCATTTTATTTACATTATAAAATTACTATTATTTGTATTTATTTTGCAAATGTCTAAATTATTATTTTTTATTATTTAACAATACATTATAATCAGTAATATTATTACAGTATATTATTTTCATTATCATCATCATTATAATTATAATCAGATCATTGTAATTAACATCGCACAGTTTGAGGGGTTTTTTTTTTAATGTTCAGCACAATATGAATTATATTACATCATCATGTTTCATTAGCATGTAGATACTATATTATGCTTCGTCCATATAATGTACTATTGGCAAATGCATTCAATTTCATTATTTGCTTCAGAGCCTGTTGTTGACAACAGATGGATATATTATAAATTGCTATAATCTAATCAACACATCTATTCTTGGTGGAGAGAAAGGAAAGTGTTGCGATCTGAATCCCAACCTGATATTTAAAGCTACTTAACCCAATATTTGAAAGGAGAAACATAATAAATTGTTTATTTGGCCTAAAAGCATAACCTTAATGTACAGTACATTTATTACAGTATACACATAAATTTTCTAAAATTTCATCATTCATTAATTCTTTATTTGTACTAAAATAAAAAAAAACCTTGAGTACAGGATAACCGAAAAATGTCGTAAGAACATATACTTATTTCCATTGCCCAGGTCCATTATTAACATTTTTTAAAGAATAAAAAATCACTTAAATATTAATAAATTCAATTGATTGCCTGAACAAATTTTCATATTTATTACCAACAGCTGAATATAATTATAAGCTTATTGACAACAATCAAAATCATTGAATTACAAATGCTAATTTGCATATTGATTTCTCTCAATGAACAGTTGTGTCTCTCTGATGACAGTGTAATAATACTTGATTTCTGGCACCTGGGTAAGGCACCTTTGATTATTGTAAATGTAAAATATTATTAGTCAGAGTGAGTCATAATTAAATATGATCTTAATCAGTAGATTTATGATCTCATGAGTAATAATCACTACATCATCAGCATGTGATCATTATCTGAAATTTTAAAAGGGCTGCAGCTTAAAGTTTTCTTAGTGCAGTGCACAAGGCACGCTCATTGCCATCCATAA
>NW_022739618.1:369443-399240 GCF_011630105.1 Anneissia japonica
TGAAAGTGTAGGCATAAGTGCTCTTTTAAGGAAAAGATAAAATGATAACCTCAAATTGATTCAACTCAACATGTGTTGTGTATTCTTTCAGTGGGAGGGAAGGGTAACAGAAAAGAGCATGTTTTGTACTTATACATACTGGTATGAAAAATTTAAAATTATGGATGATTCGCCTCCTCTAATTTTTAATAGTAGAAATAACAGAAAATCGAAAGACTGGTAAATTATCATCACTGGATGCGGATATATTATAAAATGATTAAAGATCTCCAATTTGAGATGAGTAACTTAAAAAAAAATAATAAAAATTCAATTCAATATTTAAAATTGTTCTTTAGGTAAGTATGACTCCCAATTAAAAACTGGAAAGAGAAATGATTTCCCTTCTAATTTAACATACATTATACCATTCTTATATTCTTTAATCAGTAGAAGTAATTATATATATGTTTTTAATTAAAAGTGAAAAATAATTAGTTTTATAGGGAACTGACCTTTTAATTAGCAATATAAAGTTTCAACTGAATGTTTGAAAGTTTTCCAAATTTTACTGTACCTTCAGGTATTTAATTCCTAAGAATTCTTTCAGTTTTTTGCCAAATTTCCAATATGGACAGTGTCAGTTCCCATGAATAAAGTTATAATATAATATATATACTCAACATCAATATCAGTCCCTACAAAACCCCCTTATTTTATATTTTATTTATTTATTTTATTTAAGATAAAAGACAATTATACTCTGTTTACCCACGACAGCCAGCTGTGTAATCAGAGTGGCTCTCCAAGCATAATGGAGAAACAGGAAATAATAGCACAAAATACTATTTTGATAGCAAATGACTAAACTGTAAAGTATACTATATAAATAATAATACTATGTTTTGTTCCTATGATATTACCCTTTGCACAGTATATTTACTGAATATACAGTAGTGTAATTCTTTATATCAATGCAAATAATAATAATAATAATAATAATGTTAGTCTCATAGAGCACTTAATATGTAAAAACAATGCTTCTAAGCGCTTTACACAAAATGAACACAAGAAATGGAATGAAACTATAAAATATCCTAACAGTAAACCAAATGGCCCTGACAACACAAAATTTCAGTTTACATTACTATAACAACAATTGTGCATTGCAGTAAACTGCTCTATTCAGAGCATTTATAGAGCAACAAAAGCTTCACATATACTACTATTGAAATACTGTGTCAAATCAGTGCACTTCATTCAAACAACAATAACGTACAATTCTTATTTTTGTCAGAGTTTTTCAAAAGTACTGTAGTCCAAAAACACAAGCAACCAACCTGTTGAATATCTCCGTGGAGTAACAAATAAACTTGTGCGAACATTCGTATAAATCCTAGCCATGGCTCAACTAGCACAGGTCTGAATGTACACTGACATAGGTCACTCGCTACCATAGAGCGTATCCACACGATATCATATTGATACTGTGCTACGGTAGTGAGTAGCGAAGATTGATGTACAACACTGTATGACACAACTACCGTGTTATGCATACAATATAACATTGATTCCTGGCAGCTTGGATAGTGGGGTCATGTGACAAGGTTGGTTAGTGGGGAAAATCACCAGATGTTAGGTAGTGATGGTGGAAAACAAAGGGATTGGTATAGAGGTCAGTAGACCGGAGATATTGTAATTGTTAAAATGTGAATGGTAATCGTGTGAACATCAGTACTATAAAAACACATGTACTTTATGGTGTGTTTGGTTCATAATACTGTATTATATCTACTTAATAATATGGAAATAAAAATATTTATTTATATTAAAAATATAAATCATTCATTTTTCATATTAATCTTTTAAAATATTTTCAATCCATAGTAACTTCGGTAAAAATGGGTACTGTATATCAATCACTGAAAATGAAATGATTTTTAATATTTTAATGATTATTTTTACTATTACCGGTAAATTATTACCGTAAATAAATGTTATTAACATTTTTAGCTCCGATGAGGAACTCTAGAAACACTTGGCTTGATTGATTAATAGTTTTTTCTTTAGTTCTACTACCTCTATTATACTGCCCTCATGAGGAGCTATAGAAACACTTGATTGATTAATAGTTCATTGATTAATAGATGTTTTTTAGCTCTACTTCCTCTATTATACTGCCCTCATGGAAGCTTTTGAGATTACAAGAACTTGTGTATTATTTAAGAATGAGGTACAGAAGCCATACCGACTATTCTCTTCTACAAAATACAAAACATAAATGATGCCTACAATTTTTATATTTTTGTTTGCAATTATATTAAAGACTACATCAAGGGAAAAAAAACTGTTTATGTTATTGTCACTTGTAGATTAAACTCACAAACATGAATCCAAGCTTATAATCCCATCCAAAACATTAGTAATCCTTACCTGTCCAAGGCACTGAGGCATCTGCATTTAACGCAGATCTTGGTTCTCTTTTTCTCCTTCGCTCTGGTGAGTACGGATGAGCCATCTCCGAGTACGGTGCAAGCTCATCAAACTGTGGCAAGTGTGAGTGCGGGATTAGAGAACGAATTTCCTTAAACAGGTCTTTCTTTCTTGGCGTATCAAGGGCACTCTGCAGGCAGACCATAAGCTTTTCGACATCTTTGTACCTGTGGTACTGACGTAGAATATCATGCAGATAGTCGCGTTCCAGATCAGTTAGCAGCGAGTGTGCTTTCCGCTGAAATTTCTGGAGATTTCTTTGTAGATCCAAAGTGGCAGCCATCTTGAAATGATGATGTTTCAGATTCTGTTTCTTTTTCTAATGTTTACATAATGTCCATCCATATATTTATAATATGAATGATATGCTTAATCTGAAAATTTAATAAAAGGTAATTGAACAATAGATTATAACAGGAAGATAAAAGCTTTGTGACACACTGTTTGTCTGATCAGATATGGCTTCATCAGACAAGATCTAATCAAACACACTTGAGATTATTTTATTAATATATTGTATATTAATCTTATATAGGACCTAAAGTTGTGTGCACTGAACCGTGGAGATCTCTAGGTCCCTGGTTCAATTCCCATCGCTGCCTCTCCTTGTGTTTCAGCTAGAGGGCTGAAATACAAGTTACAATACGTAGCGCACCGTCTTTCGGATGAGACGTTTAAGCCGTTGGTCCTGTGTGCATTTATGGTCCATGTGCACGCTAAAGAAGGCAGTACACTCTTCGGAAAAGAGTAGAGGATTGTCTCCCGGTGTACTGTCCAATCACCACCAGAAGGACCCCACTGGAAATAAGTCTTCTTCTAGACTTGCGTGGGCTATCCTTGGTGTTTACACCGAATAAATCCAATCCAATCCAATCCAATCCAAGTTTTTCTTAGATATGAAGCGCTTGTCTCCAGATCATTGGGTCCACATGCATAAGTGTTGCTGCTGTAGGTAATCAACCCAACCAGGTACCTATTTATACGCCTGGGTGGCAAGAAGCAATGTAGGGAAAGTGTCTTTCTCAAGGTCCCACGAAAAATGCAGAGCGAGGGACTGAAACCCCAACTTTGAGGTTGGTAAACCAAGTACTACCAACTGCGCCAAACCACTTCTACAGAACAATATTTAATATAATAAATTCATTGTCATACAGATGCATATATATATATATATATATATATGTTGATTACGTAATTACATTTACTATATATTATACAACAATAAAAGTTCTAACATAAAAATATTACGTTTAAAAATTTGAAACCAAAATGTGTGACACTATCAAAAGATTAAATAGGGCAAGTATGAGTTAAACTATGATAACCAAAAATCAATAAATTAATCTGAATATGAAATATGATCACATATAATTAACAACATTAATTTGTTATCTGCCAATCTATAAAACTGAACTACTGTATTCTATTTGATCCTAATGAATGGATATTACCTCTGATACAATCCCACAATTCAACAGAATGTTCGATGAGCTAAAGTACATTGAATCATGGGTAAATTATGGCTGACATTTCCAACTAACTCTTCTTAAAAAATGAATCTACCAAGATCATCAGTTGATGATGTGGTGTTATGCAGGACTTTTAAATATATTGCGACTGAAGTCTAGATACATACAGTACACTCCACTTGTTATGCCAATCAATTATAAATCAATATAGAGCTTAAATAAACAGATAATGGAATTGTATAAAATTGATCCCAATGACAATGACAAACCATCCTCTATAAATTACATGTAACCATTGGTAACATAAGATTTTATACAAAAATTCAATAAGTTCATTGAATGATCACTAAAAATGCTTGATTCAGTGGTTGGGTAATTTTTCTCCTACAGTAGTATTTCAACCATGTTTAGCAAATGTCCCTACAGTTGTGTCCTATAGAAGGCTGATGTCTATACTCTAATTCCGACACATGTTGTTCCCGCATTCGTACCTACCAATGTTACAAGCAGCTAAACAAATCAAGGTCATTTTCTCATGGGGTGTGTTTCTACTGAAAATCAAGTAAAAAATGGTTTTCTAATAGCTAGGAATCTATTTGTGCGTTTGAGATTGTGGCTCTGTTTGCATTTACAGTGGGTTTTGAGTGATTCCATTTAAATGGAGAGTGTGTGTTAAAAGGCCATAGCTGCATGTCGTCACAGGCCGTATTCGACTGGTCGTTCTTCGTTAAACCACGCCCACATGCACAAATTGGTAAAATCCTACTTAAAGAAGATGACCGACGAACAGGTCGAATAAGCCGATGGTAACATTCTCCTTTTGGAAGTCCAACAACTAAATAGTAAAGTTTTGTATAATCTTGATAATATATTTATATTATTAATAATTTATATCTATGATTACTTTTGCAATATTGTATTTGGATTTATATGCATAACATGGGGAAGAGCAATCCTGAGTAGATCTGGATCTCCATAGATAAACTTAAACTTGAAATAGTATCTTATAAAAAAAATTATTACTGCACTACAAAAAGAACATAGAAAATGTCAATTTTATTTTTCCAGTAACCATGAGAACAGTGCATAAACAGTCGTGGTTGCTATTGAAAACTGTGTCTTTTCTATACTTTTTATGTAAACTTCATTCGTGACCTCTGTATTGTCATTGCTGTTAATTTGTGTGAAATGTAGCGTTGTGCGTCTGAACGACTGATATTGATTTTCTACTCCGAGGGTTGGATACAGATGATGTGAGAATCTATTGAAGCAGGAAAATAAGAAACGGCAAATTCAATGTGTCTATGCAGTTCTTCCGCACATTTGGTTCAGTAAATTAAAAACAATAATATCAATGTCTCACAATTAACAGAGTATCATCGTATTTCTTAACAAGTATGCATTTCATGATAGAATATCACACTGTCTAAATCGTTGTGATCATTAAATGTTGTGATTTTTAATGGACATTTTATTTATGTCTACAGCAGCAATCATTTGTGATATTGTAATTTACAATTATGATAGTTCCAACAAAGAAAATAAAATTATATTAATAAAAAGACTTTGGATACTTCAAAATATAATAATCACTGCTTCTATAACTGAATATAAGTTTTAATTCATGGACAAATCAATGAATGAATGGTAAAAGAAATGGACGAATAGGTGGATGGATGAATGGATTTTTTTTTCCTAATTGTTTTGGCCTCATGATCAAGAATACGCCAAACAGTGAACTTCAATCACTTTTCTAATATATCCCTTCACAAGACAACCTGTATTATAAACACAAGATGTTCTACTAATAAACTATGTCTCATTATTAGGCTTGGAGTGGAGTTGTTTTGGTTGTGAGAAAACAATCCTGTTACTGTGACAGGAATTGAACCCAGGAACCTTGGACAGGAAGGCAACCATCTTAACCACTAAGCTATTCAACTCAACTCTGGATAGATGAATAAATTCATTCATTACGTATGCCCAAAACCTTATATCTACTATTTTTTATTCTCATTGTTAAACTGAAGTGAAAGTCTTTAAAAAAAAAAACCAGTCAATAATTTTCTATTTCAAAAAATAAAATAGTAATTGATATTAATTTAAATCTATTTGTTGGTTATTTTTATCATGACCAAATACATGAAGCTTGTTTCTGCGATATTTCTGTCATCTGTCATGAAAATTTAAATTTAAATAGATTACTGCCTTTCGTTAAATTTTCTCTAAAGAATGAGGAAAGTTATCTTTCAAATTTGACAACACTTCAAATTTGGTATGAATACACATTAAGACTGGCATAAAATATACGAGTATATATAAACGATCGCTTAAAGAAAACCTTTATTTTGAAGAGAATAATGACCAACATTTTCATCAGGTACTTAAGGACTAACAGTAAATCTTTATTGAATGATAAATTGACTCGCTTTTCTCCATAGCAACTGCAGTGTTGTAAAATCTGAGAATAAAAATGTATTTGTTTGTGCTTGAGCCTGTACTTATTTTCATATAAACTAATTTGTAGTCTCCTGATGAAGTCAGAAGTACAGAATAAATTCTATATTGTTAGCCTCAAAAGTGCTGCTGTCATTCATTTTATACTGTTCTATAACAGACTTACGCGGCTCCACTTTTTATTCATTATAAACTTACAGGGGCGGGTTTAGGAGGGGGGGGGGGCCGGCTCCGGCCCCCCTTCCCCTTTTGGGAGGTAAAAAAAAAGAAAAAAAGAAAGAAAAAGGAAAAAATGATAGCCCAGAACACCTCAAATGTTATTTTTGGGCATCTAGAACACAAAAATTTTGCGGAGGCAGGCCCCCGACCCCCCAGGATAGTGTTGTCTCGATTGGCCCAACTTTCGCCCCCCCCCACCTTTTGGACATCTCTGGATCCGCCTCTGACTTATAAGCATTAAGTGTCTTATTTGGTTATTTTTTACCATAATACTGAATTGCATTGTGGATAAATTATAAAATAAAACAAACCTCCACTGGCAAAAAATTCTGAATGAGTAGCTTATTTGTTCGTTCTTCAATATTTTATGGTATGAATTGAGATCCTAACTGTAAATGGTAATTCTTTAAATGTGTTCCTTTCAGCAGTGGCGTATCTAGGGGTGGGCGTGGGGTGCACGCAATTTCCAAAAAAAAACTTGCACACCCCCCTCCCCCGTTGCCACACCCCTAATTGAAAATGTTTGAAGAAAAAAAAATCATGCTCAAGTAGATAAAACTCACCTCATATCACCACTTTTTGCAAACTTACACCCACCTCACTTAGTCATCGAATCCTCCCACTTCACCATCACGCCCCCCTCCCCTCCCCATTTCAAGACTCCTAGATATGCCATGCTTTTTATTTTATTCCATTCAAAACCAACAGCGATAAAAATGGCAACTAACAGGTTCAATCAAAATGTAATAAAATATATGATAATTAAAACAATGTTAGAAATTAATAAAAACACTTTTAAGTCAGCCATTTTACTATATAGTACTGTATATCCTGAATCAGATATAATTTTGGTGCATCAATAGTATGACTTAATTTATTAATTATATACTAATTTATTTTTCAATAATATATTTTGAATTCTCGGTTAACAATTACATTACTAATTATAGAATACAGTCTGTGTTGAGCAATAAAAATCAATATCTGAAATACTGTTACTATTTTTAAGCACAAAAATAGAATAATTGCTGCGAAGCAGCCAATTCATATTCTTGACAGCAATTTGACCTCTGAAAGGTCATTGTTTGTCAAAAAACGAGTGGCTAAGACAACTGAAAAGCGGAGTTTCCTTCTTTCGTTCTGCCGGGTAAAATCAATTACTTTAGGCGACGTTTGAAGAGTAACCTACTCGTACCAACGTCCGCATCGCGCTAGCATTATCCTACTCTAGGTCTAGACTAGCTAGGATGGTATAGGCCTAGCCTTGAAGGGACGAAGGTCCCAATGAAAAACAACGTCGCTCTTTGATAGCTAACATTGTCTATTTAACATCACAATAATTCATTATTAGACCTATAGTTGTTTTTTGAATTGTACTCCACAAATCTCAGCCGATACCTCGCACAACTCTAAATTATAAAATAAAACAAACCTCCACTGGCAAAAAATTCTGAATGAGTAGCTTATTTGTTCGTTCTTCAATATTTTATGGTATGAATTGAGATCCTAACTGTAAATGGTAATTCTTTAAATGTGTTCCTTTCAGCAGTGGCGTATCTAGGGGTGGGCGTGGGGTGCACGCAATTTCCAAAAAAAAACTTGCACACCCCCCTCCCCCGTTGCCACACCCCTAATTGAAAATGTTTGAAGAAAAAAAAATCATGCTCAAGTAGATAAAACTCACCTCATATCACCACTTTTTGCAAACTTACACCCCCCTCACTTAGTCATCGAATCCTCCCACTTCACCATCACGCCCCCCTCCCCTCCCCATTTCAAGACTCCTAGATATGCCATGCTTTTTATTTTATTCCATTCAAAACCAACAGCGATAAAAATGGCAACTAACAGGTTCAATCAAAATGTAATAAAATATATGATAATTAAAACAATGTTAGAAATTAATAAAAACACTTTTAAGTCAGCCATTTTACTATATAGTACTGTATATCCTGAATCAGATATAAGATTGGTGCATCAATAGTATGACTTAATTTATTAATTTTCTACTAATTCATTTTTCAATAATATATTTTGAATTCTTGGTTAACAATTACATTACTAATTATAGAATACAGTCTGTGTTGAGCAATAAAAATCAATATCTGAAATACTGTTAATATTTTTAAGCACAAAAATAGAATAATTAATAGTTTTATAATATAAGTTCAAGTCAGTTACAGTATTAGCTCTTCCTGCAATTGAACATAGGAAAAATGTCCTCACAGATACTGTTTCTACTACAATTCGCAAGCCAATTAAAAACCCATTAAAAGACTCAAATTCAACACCACTTTTTACAAAGCACCAACTAACAATCTTAAATTTTTTTACCGCAAAGAAAACCGAACACCAGACCACTCAAAAGCTAATCTTCAATTGGAAAACTGCAAACATCCACAAATTGTATATTTTTATCAGCAAAAACCTACTGTATTACGTATGCAAAATGCAATAGATATTCATTTCCTACAGGAAAATTTTGCTCTATTTTTATATTTTATTACAAAATAATGTATCATCAACTCCAATAATTAAACAGCTCATACAATACTCCTGTCTCTATGGAAACATAGCACGATTGTGATGCTAAACACAATGACACCCACTGTACATGGATCTGTTCAGCTTTATGACACCAGGTGTGTGTACTCGTATTTCTAAGCAAATTTCTTAGTCTTATAAACAGCATGGATGACTAGTTTCCGCAAATCTCCTGAAGTCAACATTTGTTGTACACCTACTTAGATCAAGTGACAATAAATGTTTATGTTTGGATAAAGAACAAACTATACAATCAGCATGCAAAGAAAGCTCGTAGATTTTGCTTGTAAAATGCTCAACTAAATGGCACAAGAGGATTGGCCAGGGAGTACCACACGCCACTTTAGTGACAATGTCATGACACCCCGACTTTTGTTACAGTAAACCTACCTGTCACCTTTTCTGTATTTTATTCTATATCCCATCAGTGATAAAATCAGAAAAAGCCTAACAAAATCAATACAAAGAGTTAATTTAGAAGGATCAAATAAATACAGTAAATGATCGACAGTTTGAAACAATTCAGTTTGTCCCTGATATTTACAACATTTTCAATCCTTGGTCCTCATAGCCTTGACTAGCTTTAATTGTTATTGATTTTTAAATCATACTGTACAATGCCAAGGTGGAGCAGACTACAGGCATGGTGGAGCAGACAACAGTAAGGCAGAGCAGACGACAGTAAGGCGGAGCAGACGACAGTAAGGCAGAGCAGACTACAATAATAAGGCGGGGCAGACAACGGCCAGAGGAAGCAATGTAGAATCATTAGACTTTTCACAACTAAACCATCTTTAACTAAGAGGACACACCTTTTTGAATAAGAAAAAAAAACATAATTTCGTATTATTATTAATAACAATAACAAAGACAGTCAATAGTTTATAATAGATCCAACTTGTCAATTACGCAAAACTGACCAATCTTTATCATAACACTATATCTGAGCTCATATTTCAAATTTTTTAAAGGGGTAAAATCTCAATGCTAATACTCTAATGCAGTGCACCCTCCAATTTGAGAAAACAGCCTCTAATTCCGACCCCTCTAATTTGATACCACTTTGCAAAGAACCAAATAACGATTGGCAATCTATATATTTATTTATTTATTCATAATCTTTTACCAGGGTGGCCCAATCAGTCAAATAGACTGGTCTCCATTGGTGCCCTAGGTACAAAAGTGTTCAGAATATAAAGTAAAATATCATTTAACTAAAATACATCAATTAACAAATAAACAATATAAAAATATCAATTAACTGTGTAGGTACAGAAAGAGACATTAATTGTGTAACAAATAAACAATAACAACTTTTTTATCGACATACAAAATGCAGAATAGCAAGTAGAAAATTATGATCAAATTTACTTATTGTATTCAATTCAAATTTTATTTTCGGATGAACATATACAAAGGAAAGTGGAAACCTGCCATCCAAAAAATTGTCAAAAAGTTTAAGAGGAAAACTATCAAGTGACTCTCCAAACAGAATCCACGCAAAACAGAACATATTCAAGCATAATAAAAATTTGTTTGTTTGCATAGTACCAATTATCTTTAATAATTATTTTTTATTTTTCCCACAGTAGAAGTATTTGCAGAATGATTTCTATGTCCGTATCACATCTAGGTTTTCATAATTTACAATACTGTACTACTGCAGCTTATAATTTCTATAATTGCCATCAATTATCATTAGCATCTCTAAGGCACATTGATTCTCAAACCATTCTTTCTATAACGTCAATAAACTTGCGTATTGTGTGCAATTCATATCTCACACCTGAGAAGACATCCAGATACTCAGGAAATTGTGCATCCTCATCATGCAATCCATCAAATGGGATTCTAAACCTAATTTTATCTGAACAAAGGATACCAGACACAAGAATCGAAATACAATTACTTGATAAAATTTTCTTGGAAGCACATGGCATAGTGGTAATGCTTTGTGTTCTTAATCAAATGGTCATGGTTTCTAGTTCGATGCTGTTTATGTGATATTGCATTGTTATATTTATGTGCCTGTCCATCCAGGGACCTTGTTCTTGTTTACAGTTAGCTTGTAGCGTACGCGTTACTGATACACGCTACTCATATGCCCATTGAGGCGGGAGTAGACACTCGGTATTTGGACATTAAATAAAGGAGTTGAGTTCCAGTTTGAAATAGAGTCCGAGTCATTTATTAATAGCTGTACTTATAAATTATTACAGTTTACATGTTCTTGCAAATCTTGATCACAATGTTGATGATGTAACCATGATGTTCACAGTCAGTCCTAAATTCATCAGATCATCCTCCATCAACATTATCTTGAGTGTTTCATCTCAAATACCTTTTTATATATTTGACTATTGTATTTATTCAAGTAAATGCCCTGCTTTGAATAAACACCCTCCTTTTTGAATAAACGCCCTCTCCAGAGCCTCATTTGGAATAAACTCCTCAATCGCATAAACGCTGGGGGTGATCATTTTTCCTTGAATAAACTCCCCCCTTAAAGACTGTAGACTATAAAGAATAAGAAGTTGCATGGTTGCGGGGCCGCTTGTGCTTGGCGCCAGGAGTCGACTGTTCTATTATTTTTCGAGGGGTGTTTCTCGTGAGAGAAAGAATAGGCAATTAGTCGGTTTATCCAGGTAAGTATTCACGAAGTAGACTATACTCCCTAAATCTCAAAAAATTTAAAGTTCATATAGAGCATCTTAAGTGCATGTGTCTGCAAGTGTATCATCCTGAATGAATTATATTTAGTAGCCTACATATCCATGCCACGATGCAGGAGCCTATTTCCAATGGCAAGTAGCGCTTTCAAACTCTCTCCCCTCGAATTATAATCTGTGCCCCTTTAAGAGGAGCGTTAATAAGCGCCTCCTGGTCTGAAAAAAACATTTTTTTTTTCCTTTATTGTTTCTGTCTCTTTTTTTCACTTTTTATTTTCTATAGCATATACATATGGCAATTTATTTAAAAAATACAGGTCTCCCCTCAATTAAAGACCACTTTTTGGACCGGGGATGGTCTTTCAGCTTTGGTCTCTAATTAGAATAACAAAGATAAAATACATTTGTTAATTTGGGACCAAACAAGAGTGGTCATTAATTGGAGGTGGTCTTAAATTGGAGGGGTCTTTAATTAGAGGGAACCTTTATTATAAATATGCTTTTAGATAAAATGAAATAAAAATTAAATTAAATCTCTTCATACTATATTTAAAAAGGGTATGTCATTCATGACATAGCATTCAACTAACAGTTTGGTGATTGTATTACTCTAACTGGTTTAATTATTCATAAAGGTCCCAAGATCAACAGCCTGTACTGAATGAGTTCTAATGGAAAACGATCTAAGTACTGTTTATAACAATCAGCCTACTTATGAATAGAAAGGTGATAACCCTCTACAATGTAATAGACTTAAATCACTAGTAACACACACTCAGATCTATGACGTCAAACAATACTTATAGAACCTTTAAGACATACAGTCTGCGTATTAAAGCTGAACAACTTGAAAAATCAAATTTACTATTTAAATCCAATTCAATAAAATCGGCTACATTTAATATTGAATTGTGGTAATTTTAACAATAAATCTAAAAAAATGTATTACAAACCTAAGGAATTAGATTTCAAATGAAAATATTTTGCTTGTCAAAATTAACATATATGTACATAAATAATACCATTCCAATTTCTGCAAAGGAACTTAAATTGGCTGGTAATCAATTCAAAGACTTCCATAGTAAAAAGTTTGTAAATCAGCAAAATTGTTCCATTCTATTTGAAGTTAATATCTTATTAGATATTTTAAAAATATTTTCTAGACTTCACCACAAAGAGAACCCTTCATCAGATTAAATGCTTGGTGTAAAGTCAAGTCTATTCAAATTTGATATCTTAGTTGATGTTGAAGGTCCCTAATGATCAGCTTTGGCTAAATGGACCACCCTCATTAAAAATTGTTGAAATAAATAAATGTTTTTAAAAATATTTTGTAGACTACAGTACCACAAAGGTGGATTATGATAGCATTTATTTATTTATACTAATATTTCAGTATAAAACAGACTCACACAATTCCCAGAGTTTTATTCCTCCAACATGCACAACCTTCATCAGATTAAATGCTTGGGTAAAGTTATTGAAAAATATTGTCAACTGTGTAGAGGTTTTTTCTTTGTTAATAGTTAATAAGTAGGGTGTTAATTGAACCATGTGACGATTGAACAATGTTAATTGCAAATTGTTTCCTTACAAACAGTCAGCCTTTCAACATGCGACTAGTCTTGTTAGAAAAGAACTGTACTGTTAACGTGCACATGAACCAGTCTTGGGAAACCATGTTCTAAACTCTTTAACACTCTGACCGCCAGATGTTTGAAAAAGTAATATCAGCCACCGACTTTTTTTAGCTACTTTTAACACTTTTCCGAAGCTCATTGAGAGTGCGTATGTGATCAGATTGACATGTAGTGAATACTACAAGAACTACAAACATTTTAGCTTTACAGTGGTACCAAACACTTTATTCTAATCACAATCTCGTTGGATGGATCTTTTGACCAATCAGAACAGTGCCACAAGCATGCGCACATCCTAGAAACACTTTTTGTGGGTTCAACGACCAGCAAATACTTATGCATTTTGAAACTGTAATGAATAATTTAAGAGGTCTACGTCATGGTTTAATAAACAAGAAAAATAACCACAGTATAATAAAATATGCAATACCACTGTTCAAAATCAGTGACCTTGTTGTTAACCAACAGCAAACTATTGACAAGAAGTACAAAGAAACTACAATAATCAAAAACAGTCGCTGACCGCGAGTACAGATACTATATCGACGGTCAACGTCGTGAATCTGCTGAAATGACCATCCACACAAGAAATGATAGAATTATAATACAATAATAATAGACATAAATAATTTAGCACAAAAATAGATCCTAAATATCTGAAAACATAATCAAACTTATGTTGTACCAACATACTCTCTACCCGACCCGCCTCATCAGACGATGTCAAGGACAAGAGATCTCTCCCTCCTCCACACTCACCGCGGCGCGGTGTCTACTCTTCAACTTCAGTAGGGCCTACTTAGTACTTGTACTGAAGATAAGAAATAACGCCAACTCTCGTGGCAAAGACTAGCACTGTAGATTATCATTTATTCTGAATAATACAATCGTTACACAGTTCAAAATGATGTTTTACTCTTATATATACACTTACCTTCTACATAACCGGGTAGATTCGAAGAGTACAGCAAGTTGTAAGTAAGCACTAACTTGTGGTTTTATCGTGTATCCATAGACGCTACCTGCACGGAAACCAAAGTAGAAATGAACAATTTCGTCTGTTCTGATTGGTTAATTTTGATTACCCTTTGACCTCATTATATAGAGAGAAGTAAACACTCACAAAAAAGAGTTGCTCGTCGATCACAATTTTAGGCCCTTTTGCCAATTAATTTGCGATATTTTAAACATTTTATAAAAATGCTTTCAATATTACCACCTGGTATGAGTGATAGTTCGGACGAAAACATCACCGATAGTTCAGATAACGAGGATATTTCGGCTAGGCCAAGGCATGATGATGCAGACGAGGGCAATTTATTACCACTGCACGGGAAGTCGACCAAGCCTCCTCCGCGTGGAGTATCATTTGTGGGTTCAACGACCAGCAAATACCTTATTATGCATTTTGACACTGTAATGAATAATTTAAGAGGTCTACGTCATGGTTTAATAAACAAGAAAAATAACCAAAGTATAATAAAATATGCAATACCACTGTTCAAAATCAGTGACCTTGTTAACCAACAGCAAACTATTGACAAGTTAGAAGTACAAAGAATCTACAAAAATCGGGCCGGCCCCCCCCCCCTAAATCCGCCCCTGGTACAGATAATTTACTATCGACGGTCAACGTCGTGAATCTGAAATGACCTTCCACACAAGAAATGATAGAATTATAATACAATAATAATAGACATAAATAATTTAGCACAAAAATAGATCCTAAATATCTGAAAACATAATCAAACTTATGTTGTACCAACATACTCTCTACCCGACCCGCCTCATCAGACGATGTCAAGGACAAGAGATCTCTCCCTCCTCCACACTCACCGCGGCGCGGTGTCTACTCTTCAACTTCAGTAGGGCCTACTTAGTACTTGTACTGAAGATAAGAAATAACGCCAACTCTCGTGGCAAAGACTAGCACTGTAGATTATCATTTATTCTGAATAATACAATCGTTACACAGTTCAAAATGATGTTTTACTCTTATATATACACTTACCTTCTACATAACCGGGTAGATTCGAAGAGTACAGCAAGAAAGTGAGCACTAACTTGTGGTTCTATCGTATCCATAGACGCTACCTGCACGGAAACCAAAGTAGAAATGAACAATTTCCTCTGTTATGATTGGCTAATTTTGATTACCCTTTGACCTCATTATATAGAGAGAAGTAAACACTCACGAGTCACAAAAAAAGAGTTGTTCGTCGATCACAATTTTAGGCCCTTTTGCCAATTAATTTGCGATATTTTAAACATTTTATAAAAATGCTTTCAATATTACCACCTGGTATGAGTGATAGTTCGGACGAAAACCTCACCGATAGTTCAGATAATGAGGATGTTTCGGCTAGGCCAAGGCATGATGATGCAGACGAGGGCAATTCATTACCACTGGACGGGAAGTCGACCAAGCCTCCTCCGCGTGGAGTATCACAAATTCAGTGGGAGGTAGGCCTAGCCTAGATGTTATATATTATATAAAGAAAATATATTTAATAAAGCCTTTTAATAAGTATTTTAATTTACCAGATTGTAATTCTAATGTCACAGAAAATTTAGTGAAGTAATTTTTTTAAAGAAATTTTTAGAACTGCAGAAGGATAGGGAACAAATTCCTTCTTCATCAGTGGATATGGTGACTAGAAGAAACAGAAAGAGAAGACGTCAGAGAGAAAAAAGATGCAAGAATAAAGAGGACAGCAAAATAGAAGGTCTGATTACTGATTGAATAACATTCATTATTGTTAGGGCACATAGAAAAAATTGTTAGATTATCACTCCTGCCCATGTCAAAAATTTGGAAAATATTGATGCGGGAATAAAAAATTATTTTTTTGATGCATTATATATTTTAACAGCTTAAAACAACAATGCAATTTTGTGACTGATTTTCTTTGAAAAACAATAAAATTAAACCAGTTTTTATACAATATTTACAATATTCTTGCAAAATAAAAACAGTCACTCCCTCATCAATAAAAAGAAAAAAAAGAGTGATAATCTAATAACTTTTCTATGTGCCCTTACATATCTTTTTTTTTTATGTTTGTTTTGGATAGTTTTACACATTTTATATTTAAGACCTATATATTTCTGTATATATTTGAGTGTTTACTTTATTTGTATACATTTTGAAATTGTGGAGGGGGGGGGGTGGGGTGAACTGTACTTGTGTGCCAGGAATATGTCTTTGGTTAAGAAAAGTTTAATGCTTAGGCCCGTAGACCCATCGATCAAAAGCTAATGGATTTTGAGTACACATCTGCATTAAATTCCATAGCACAAAGCTCTGTCTTGAGAAAGCGCTTAGTCACAATAGTGGTGATTTAACTTCAATAATTGAGTAATATTGCTGGTAATATTTAAATCATAAAATAAATTCATCCACTTTTATTTGTCAAAACCTCAGGAATCCTAATTTTATTTATTTAACATTTGTTTCTTTTTTATTATTAAATCCATTTTTTAAATTCATGTATGAGTTTTTACTTACACTGGGCTTCAATTATAATGTATGTATGATTCCTGAACAGGATATGGGAACAGCAGTGCTGAAAGTAATGCTGGAAGAAAAGATGCAGTATCTTCTGCATCCAGTCCATTGATTGGACCACTACTCCCAGGTCAGCATTCTGAACATCCAGGTCAGCAGAAGAAGTGGAATGAGATCAAAGACTATTTATGGGTCCATGACCGGTTCAAAGGTGTCAATTATGGAAAAGTATCGGAAATGGTAAAATATTTTGAAGATATATTATTTTTTGTACTGTTCAATATCAATCTTCTGTTCTACTACATGGCCCAGTTGTACTTATCAGTTTGGCTCCAGAAATTTGCCAATAGGTGGTCAGACATGCAGCACCACCACATAGACTTACATGTAAAAAGGAAAGGTGATGAGAAACAAGTGTAAGTGTTTAATCCCATGATGCCTGGATATTTTAATAACAAAAATAATGTCTTCGATTTAAATGAGTTTGATGAAATAAGTATGAGATTAGTATACAGAGGGTGCTGCTTTATAATTTTAGCCAGTCACACCAGCATTCATCACTTACAGCATTTAAGGTATAAACTTTCGGAGCTATTCACCTTATAAATGGCTGTGATCAAAAATGTTAATGCAATTAATTTCTAAACGTAGTGTCTATGATTAAAAATTTTGAAAAAATAGGTACAAGTTTAGTATACAGAGGGGCGCTACTTTATAATTTTAGCCTGTCACACCAGCATTCGTTTTATTTTTTATTTTTTATAGTATTTGAGATGTACGTAAAAGTTCAGAGCTATTCACCTTATAAATAAATAAATATATTCACCTTTAAGAATCATCTTAAGACTCTATCTTTTTAGTTTACTTTAATTTGCAAATTTCCAGCACATAGAGACCTATGTATTATGTGCTTTACAAATCCCAATTATTATTATTATTAAATGGCTGTGATCAAACATGTTAATGCAATTAATTCTAAAAGTAGTGTCTGTGATTAAAATTATTTTGACAAATTAAGGACAAAATTACAAAAAAGTGAAGTAGTGCACTCATATACATCACTTCTACACCAGTTCAATTGAAGTCAATGCTACACCAGAGCTAACATTCTTGGCTTGATAAATGCGCAGCTTCTTTTTGTGTAAGAAAGCTGTACATTACAATAGAACCCCTCCTTTGAGACACCCCTAATATTAAGGGGAATCTTTTTGAGCCACAAAAGAGGGAAAGTATATCTTTTAACACTATGACCAACACCTATTTTGGTACAACTCCTATTAAGGGGACACTTTCTTGGTACCTACTGTACTAGAGTGTAATTTGTTTTAGCATGTTACTTTGGTTGTATTTCTAAATAAAAAATAGATTTAAATGTAAGATTGTTCCACTTATCCAACACAGTCTGGTTTGGAGAAAGAGATTGAGAGTGCAATTACAGCAAAAGATTTCAGGACAGCAGAAAAGCTGAGTGATCATCTGGCAAACAGAGACTTTGGGGCTCAAATTCATGATGCCATAAAAGCTAAGGAATATGTAGCCAAACAAGAGGTAAGTAGTTTTTGCCAGCTCTATTAACTAGCTCCTTTCATTTTTCTCTATCTATTGATTGTCTTCATCCATACAGTTCACTCTCCACACCGAGACCACCTTTGGGACCTGAAAATTTGGGGTGGTATTGGTTTTCGGTCTGCAATTAGAGGGTCAGCTTTGTGTTAAAAGATTACAGATTTTTAGTTTTGGTACAGTACTTCGAAAAAGTGGTCTCAAATCTGAGGGTTCTTGAAAATTGGAGGGTACACTATGGTTTATTTTAACCATGGGGGTGTAATGTGAAGAATATTGAATTACTACTAGTCTGTGTCTGCCTAGTCCATGCATGCAAATTATCAAAAGCTGCACTTCATTGGTGTATCTGGAAGGGAGAAAAGGGGGTACACACGCTTCCCAGAAAAACTTCATCGTATATTAACTTATTTTCCAGCTGTCACCCTCTCCCAATTCATATCTTCCATTCTCTCCCCCCCCCCACATGGCAATACTTATAGATACACCATTGCCAAAACACTCATTATTTTCAATCATTTCAGGAAGAGAAAATGAAAAAATCACAGAAAAAGAAGAAAAGGAAATTAGCTTGGAGGTTTGAGGCAAAGGAAAGATGGGAAATGAAAGGGAATATGTAAGAAACAGCAAGTGGAACGTAAGAAAAATCATACCGACTCTAGTCTCCATAAATTGAGGTGATAATTGTATTATTGTTATCTTTTGGTAAAATAAAAAAGTTCAGTAGTATGGCTCGTATATTGCATTTTCAGTAATAATTTTTACAGGCTGTTTAAAGGAAGAAATTAAATTTTGAGATATTAATTCCTTTGATAGTGAATTCTACCTCTGCTTCCATTTGCAGTTTAATAAACTTTAAAAGGTTGGACCATGTATGAGTGTTTCTGTGTTTTAATGCATAATTTTAAATAGGACATCAGTTTTGGAGAATTTTACTGTATATACAGTATCCAGGAATGATCCACAACTGTAATAGATATGCCACTGAATAAATGATTGATGAATTTAAAATTGTAATAAGTTGTTTGCCTTTTTTTCAGGAACAAGCTGCGGAGAACTTGGAAGCGCAAATCTTGTCACCTTTCGTCAAGCACCCTGATTATGGAATTGTTTACTATTCTGAACATTATGTTGTCTTGAAAGCGTATGCTTGTGTAAGACATATCTCTCAGGGCCGGCGGAACGTTTTTCAAAGTGGGGGGGCCCCACTTATAAGCAGGCGTGTAACAGGGGTCTTGGGTGATACACCCCCCCACCCACCATATAGAAAACAATACGACATAGGGCTTATTTTATTATTAATATAGGGCACACACGTGTGTTTGAAACTAAATATAAGCATTTTCATCGTGGTTAGTATTTATTACAATCATAGGCCTATTCTTTCACCATCATTACACAATGAGGCCCTTCTTTTAGGTAAAACGATCTATCTTAAATTTTCTTTCTCAAGTTTGGGACTATGTATTATAACTTAGAAGGCAAAGGAGAACAAGCACAAGCTTTAACATTAAAAAATGCGCGCGAAGCGCGCGAAAAATTCTTGTTTTTTAAATTCTAATTTCGTCGGAATTGATCAAAACTCCCTAAAATGTGCAATTTTTAGAGGAAATTGGCCTACCTCAACAAAAAATGCTCTTATGTTATATATGGCCACACTCGTTTTTTTAAACTGAATATAAGCATTTCGTTATAGCTTTATTTATTACCTGTCTCTTATTCTTTCAACATCATTACAGATTGAGGCCCTTCTTTTAGGTAAAACGATCTATCTTAAATTTCTTTCTTGAGTTTGGGACTATGTGTTATAACTTAGAAAGCAAAGGAGAGCAAGCACAAGCTTTATCATTAAAAAATGCGCGCGAAAAATTTTTTTGTTCTAAATTCTAATTTCGTCGGAATTGATCAAAACTCCCTAAAATGTGACTCGGTCGGGTACTGGATAAACATTCTCTTTCCCATCCTTCTCCTCCTCCTTCTTCCCTCCTTTTTTTGCATTTCCGATCATACAAAAATCTCCATACATTATATATTTTTGGCCAAAAAGTGGGGGGGCCGGGCCCCCCGCTTCCGCTGGCCATGTCTCTAACACATTATGTGCTTTCCATAGCTGTTGGAAGTGGGCTACTGTATTCTCTACTTCATGAGTCTGATATTAGTGGTGGCTCTAGGATATAATCTATTTAAGGGGGGGGGGGCCCTAAAATGTCCGACTGGGGGCCCAAATATTTATGGGTGTCCAAGTATTTATAAGTGTAACTATAGCACGCAGCGTTATCTGAGGGTGGTTTGGCGTAGGCAGTACAGTACTGGAAAAGTAGGGCTTTTTTTTTTTTTGGTCCGACTGCCCGACAAGCTTTGGCCGATGAGAGGGCTTGACCAGACCGATGGGGGATTCTGGCGCCGCCCCCGTCTGATATACAGTTTATTTATATGGTATGCCTCAGTGGTGGTACCAGAGATTCCCTATGAGAAGTTGATTGTGGGCTAACCACATTATGATTGTAATTGTAGCAAGAACAGCACCAGTAAATTCCCGAAAAAGACACTTTCAGACTGTGAACTGCTTTTTCAAGTGTTCCCTGACCCCCACCCCATTAGCACCGTCCCACCCCATTAGCACCGGCACTGTTATGCTTCGCTTTATGACGAGCTATGCATAAAACCATGACTAATTTTAGATACAGATCAAAAGCACCCACTATTTTTACTGTGATTGGTAGCCAGTAAAAGAATACAAATATTTAGTCAACAATTTTTATTTTTCTGCAATTTATTATTTGATGCTCTTATTAAGCTGTTCATGATTTTCAACAATGTTTGGATAAAATAAAGTTTAATATAAACTGTAAATACCATCTGTTCTCTATAATAAAATTAAATATAAAATTAATTTTAAAAAAAATAGCTGATGGATAATTTATAAACTTTACTGGTGTTTGTTTACATCCACACATAAGTACAATCTCAATTCTGTTTTTATATGCTGAAATTGCATAGGCTTGCTAACCCAAAAGAATCACCAAGAATAAAACAAAAATGCATAACATTTCTAAACTAAACATTTTTTCATTTTCACACCTTTTGCCTTTCTCAGTATAGTTTAGGTATATAATATGGTGTATGTTTTTAAAACATTCTGCTGTTTAAAATCATGTTAAATTTTGTATCATCATTTTATATTATTTAATAATTACATGAGACATATTAATCCCATGAACAAATTCAAAATTACTGTAGTTGGAATATAATTTTTTGATGACCTCTCACAAAATACACATCTATTCTTGGTATTTCAATAACTTGCAACCTTTAGCTTTATAAGCTGGCCATCGACAGGTGGGGCAGCGATGGTTGCCACCTCTCAGCCATGTTACAATGCAACCATGGTGATATGAATGGCCACATGGCAACCCGCAAATAACCACCCCGTGGCAATAAACCTCGAGACATATGGCGCAATCTGTGGACACAAGGTTATTGGGTAATTCGTTTTCCTTGTTGGCCGCATTAGATTGAAAATCATGGCCTTCTTGAGAATTTATCGTTTCACAAGTATCTGCATTCAGCTGCTGATCTACATCATCCACCTGCTGTATTTCACTGACTCTCATTGAGGGCAGCAGATCTTCATCTTGAACTCCTGAGTCGGGAACATCACAAAGAGCAAGTGAATCATCACCAGATGATTTTTTTGAAGTTTCAACACAAGAACACTCGGCATTCACTTGTTCTTGAGAATCACATGACCCACATAGCTTATCAAATGATTGTTCATAATCCTTTTCTTTTGAACTGCAGTATTTCCATGTTTGAAGATTTGAAATATAATCTGTTGGAATTACTGGATGTAGCCAGAAATCTGGTACAGCAAGACGATCAATCAGCAAATCCAAGCCTTCCTCCATATGCGCTCTGTTTAGTCGAGGGCGGTATAAATTTGATGAAGGCCTAATAAGGAACATGTAGTAATGCCGGAGAACTCCACGTAGCCATGCAGTATTTGATTCCTGTTGGACTGTTGTTGTCCTCTTACGATATTTTTCAATTAAACCGATAATGCAGCAATATGTCAGGAATGTTAACAAGAGAAATTTGGTGTTGTTGGAGTAAACAAGAACATCGCTGCGTATATAACACATTATATTCGATATTAGGAACTTGCGAAGGATTTTATTGGCAAAATTCCAAAAGGGTTCAAGTACTGATAGTTGCAACATTCCAAGAAACGGTAACCAAAATGCTAGAAAACTAACATTTGATTTTCCAATTGTCCATGTTAAGTAAAAAGATCGTTTCAAAATCCCACCCTGCGTTACAAAGAATTCAAAAACACAGAGTACATTCACAAACAATAAACTCAAAATAAACACATCATTAACTTCGGGAGATAATGTTTTCAAGTAAAGCACAAGTCTTGCATATGATAAATATTCGCCCGGGCGTTTACTATAATGTAAGGTATCTTCTGGTGTTGTAATTAATATAGACGGGACTTTCAAAATATCTTTCTGAGACCTTTTTGTTGTGGAAAATTCCATTGGATCGGTCGATATGAACGCAAACTTTATTCTTCCTGTGAATTTTACACTGAGTAAGGAGTAAAACAGCGGTAGTTGGTCAATGTTCGAATAATATGCGACACGTATGGGAAAGTGATTTGGACGGCTTTTTGCCGTTTCCATCCATTCCTGTGCAGCATCTTGATTGGATAGTATTGTAATTTTTGTCTTTAGATGGTTGTTTATCCAGTCCAGTATGTATGCGGGCTGGCCCGGTTTATAGTAATGAAACATCGTAACATGGTCTTTGTACGTTTCTCCCTGCGGCATTGCCAGAAGGATGCTTGGCTTAATCCACTGTTTCATTGAACAGAAACTAAAAGGAAACAAGTAAAATATGTACAAACGGTAAATAAATAGATAATACCTAGATTAACATTATTATATTAGTTATTAAGAGTGATGTTTGGCCTTACCTGAAGCGTTATCATACCGAATATTTGGTACGTTCCCAACATACTTTCGAAAAAATTTGCAAATGGTTTGGGTGGGAATGGAACCCACAACCTCTAACTTGCACTAATTGACTAGTGTTGAATCCGCTCCCCATGTAGCAGTGGGTACTGCAAATGGTAATTCGATGTGTTTGCATAAAAAAATATCGTAGAAGTGATGTTATTGCCCTACCTGATATGTTATTGTGCTGAATACTCTGCACTTTCCCAAATACTTTTGAAAAAAATTTCTGGTGAGAATTGAACCCACAACCTCAACATAACCAAACTGGTGTCATAACCACTAGACAACCAAGCTTGCACTTAGTGACTAGTGATGAATCTAATCCCCAAGTATTCGATGTGTCTCATGAGGAAATATAGAAGTCAGGTTACAACAATGATTCTAATGCATTGCCCTCACCTTGAATCTGAATTACAGTCAAAAGTTCCAGTACGTATTCCAAAATGAGACACCTTTTTTTTAATGGCTTTCCATGACGCTGGATACAGTAAACTGTGATGACCTAGAGGTTTAACCTTGTAAAATACAAACAATAATAATTATTTTTATGACAATATTCATTAAAAGAAAAACGAAAATTTAAAAATATGAAATTGTCAATAAGAAAACTCAAAATAAGAATAATAAATTATATAATAATTACCGTATTTATTCAAATAATGTCCCACTTAGAATAAACACTTCCCTCAAAAATTAATACCTGATCTAGAGCCTCATTTCGAATATACGCCTCCCTCGAATATATATTTTTCCTTGAATAAATGCCCCCTAAATGATTGTAAACAAATCTAATGGAGCAACATCATTAAGAAAAACATTATATTAATGTTCTACTCCAGCAGGGCTTGAAATTAACTTTTTTTCTTGGTAGCACTGCCAAAATTTTCTGGCACCCTCGGGCATCTATTCGAATAAATACAGTATATAATAATACTGTTCTAATAATAATAATTTTATTGATAATAATTTTCACCTGAATGAGCCATACACTGTCCTTCTTATCTTCCACTTCTTCATAGAAGTGTCCTCTGGAACTAAACAAAGTAGAATCATCTTCTGATTCTTCATCTTCCTCTTCTTCTGCCATCATCAGTTCTCCATCAAGAACATCGCCTGTAAGATGCAAACCATTGAAAATACAGTACTACATTAATATCATTTATGGTAGCCTTTCATCCACACAAACACTTGCAAATTATCAGTACAGAGTACTACAGTGTTACGTCATGATACCAAGTGTTACTACTCCGTTGCTATTGGTGACACAAAATGCGTTTAACCAGAAGCCATTTGCTCCACTGACAAACCATTGATCTCAATTTCTAATGTAATTATTAAGATGGTATATCTTAGTTTTTCTTTGTAAATTTTAATTAATGATTAAATGTGTGTTTGATAATATAATGCAAGCTTTTGAGTTTTTAGTACATTTTGATATTAAATTATTAGGTTTTACAATGCCTATTCCTAAACCATTAAGATTATGAAGTCATTCAGGCGTAATGAACGGTAACCAACGTCTGGTTGACAACTAAGAGCGCCACCTGGTGTAATATGACTGTTGTACTCTATGTACCATCAATAGGCTACAACACAATAGTTTAAACAGGAAAAAGAAAATAATGACATATCATCGCTCACATCACAAACTAAAAAATGAAAATAGATTGTGTTAGTTTGTGAAAACAAAAAAAAACCTGTTAAAATATGCACTGTTGTCATTACAGACTTTTTGTGTGGTAAAGAATATAAAATTGCTTGACATTGGGCCCTATAAAAAATATTATTAGTTTATCACCCTATCTGGGCAGGAAGAGTGATGAGGGAGGTAGGCTTTTTTTATTTTGCTAAAGCCAAACATTACCCTTGGGTTGTTTGCTGGTGCATTGATATTCAAAGTAAAACATGATTTAGATAATGCAAACAATATCTTGCATACTATTTAATAAAATAAATGAAAAAAATAAATAAATAAAATTTCAAAACAAAATTTTTTCACAAATTTTTTTTTTTCCAGTACCATAGAAGGCATGCGTGCGAGGGTGATAAACTAGTAATTTTTTTTATAGGGCCTAACCAGGTTATTTTTGATCTAATGTACTTTCATTTTGTTAGTTTGTGATGCAAGTGACAACATATTTACTATTTATTAATCATTTACATTTTTGTCATTTTAGTATTCATCTTACCATTATGAATTAAAATTCTACACCATTTTAAGAATCACAATTCATATACCTTGTTTTGCGTACAAATTTCATTTACTATTACAATATTTCTATTTAAATAAATAAATCCATAGATAAATAAAGAACACCTAATAGCTTGCAGATCAATGACGAACACCGATGTATATTATACACCAGTGTGGTCCTGTCAGTATATTATTCAGAAAATCTGTAATTACAATTTATCATAATCGTTAATCATATAAATAAAGTAAGCATACTTCATAATCTTAATACCTGATTGGTCAACTAATTGGGAGAGCTCTTTTTTCTCCACCATACCCTCATAGTTAACACCCCTTGCATCCAGTAGGTTCTTTAGCTTGCGAACGCTGAGTGACACAGGGTCGACGAGTTGGCTTGCCACAAACCCTGCTTCATACCACACAGCTAGTTCGCAGAGTCGGAATACTACGAACAGCAATATCAGGTACAACAGAAGTAGCAAGAGTTTAAGAAGTAGACCAGGCATGGCTACTTTCCTTGTCTTCTTTAATTTTCCAGCTTTACACTTTAAAGTCACCTACTCTTGCATATTCAATCTGTTCAAGGGAAAATAATTTTTAAAAATATATTTCAAACAATTGTCAATAATATAAGTGGGTGACCCCTAGTATTAATAAAGCTGATATGGACCACGTAGGTTAGCAGTTTATTTATTGGAACAGTACAAAATGTAGCTGTAAGACCACTTACTACGTAGTCTAGACAGAATACCATCCCACCACCAGGCTGAGTCTAGCCATGAACTGACTGAGTTGAGTGAGTTCTTAGTCATACTACTATTAACGAGCGTTTATAAGCTACATTTACAACATATACACATTTAACCAACATTCGACAATCGATTAAACATAAACTTTCTTTTCAAAACTAGGCCTTGGTCTAGTAAAATAATGGAAAATGCTCACCGTATGAAATGGGTCGTTTAAAGACCTTGATTGACACATCAGCGGAAGTAAAACATTGACACCTAAAGCGCTGTTGTTTGTTTACAATACACAAGGCGCGAAAAGGAATAATCCATTTTTAGATAGGGGTTGAAAACATGGTGAGGACTTGCTGTATCGCAAACTGCACAAATAATTAATTTTTGCAAAGTTTTTAGTTTGCCATAACATCACATTACAATATACCGTATATTAAATATGAAATTTGTGAAAACTGCCAGTATTATATTGTAGAAAATAAATACAACACTCCTATACTATAGAATTCTTAAGGGAAATTTTAGTGAAAGTTCTATTATCTTTATATGGATTGTTTATAGAGAATTTATGAATACCTTTGCTTTAAGAATATCCATTGAAAGTATATAGAATAATAAAGACGCAAAATGTGACTTTTTATTTGGAAAATCAACGCCAATTCCATAGATACCGTATTTATTCGACGTTTATTGTTGTTTATTGTTGAGAAGGGTTTTTGAGGGGATATATGTGTGTGTGTGTGTGTGGGTGTGTGTGTGTGTGTGTGTGTGTGTGTGTATACATATATATATATTTTTGTGGAAAATGGATACAGTACGTATATACTCAAATCAAATCAAATCAAATATATTAATGTATTTTAAAAAAGTTTACTCATTATCGTACAGCGAAAATGAAAGAAACACTTCCAAAAAGATTCAAGATTCATTTATTGTCGTCATACATAATACATACCAGTATATACGAGATTTATTCTGCTAAACTAGCAAACAGTAAAAATCGAAAACAACACTAGAATAAGCAAGACCGTACATTTGACTGATATAATAATAAATATAAATATAACAATATATACACATGAAAATTAAACATGGACCGAAAGGTACACTAATTAATCTCATATAAGATAGTATAATACTTACTCCAAATATCATATCATCAGGAATGATGACATAATAGTAATATCGAAATATTGAATTCCGACATGATGGCGTGAAATTAAACATGGTTAAACTATATTTCGTGTTTTATTATCATTATCCAGTAAAATCAGGGTATAAGACAATTTTTAAATTCCATAATTTGTTAAAATTAATTTCAAAATTACTTTTTATGATTTTTTGTCATTTTTTAATTTTTGAACCACAACTACTACTGTATTTTTCCATAGAATTTCATTATGTTTGCATTAAAAAAAAACGTGTTTTTCGTCATCAATTTCATTGCAAAATGTTGCATCTGTTACTATTTTTCAGTTGTAACTAAATTAATTGTAAGTTTGTAGGAACAATTTTTTAAATAATTTACAATTTAACTGTGCATATTTTCTATTTTTTCGTTCTTTCATTTCTTTAGCCGAAAATCACTCCAATGTATTAATTATGTTTACAGAGTCATCCGTAATCATGCGTACATCATGGTTAGGTTTCTTAATTATAACAATCCATTCTTTTGGAATCAATCAGTGGCAGCGCTACGGGAGAATACAAGTCTGGGAGGCATCCCCCTCCCCCGTCGAAAAAGTTAAGAGAGATTTGTCGGCGAAAATTGTTCAAAACGTTTATATCATAGGCTATTATAATTAGGCATAATAGTTTGGACATCGATGAGATACAAAAGACCATTAATTTGACAGGTTATTAATTACTCTTACCATGTCTGTACCATTATTGCACCAGCAGATCACAGCAAAATCACCTTTCCTTGAAATTTACTTGAATTTATTTATTAATTTATTTTATTTCAACAATATTTTACGAGGTTGGTCCATCTAGCCGGAACTGATAATTAGGGACCCCAATACATAAAACAAGTAACGAAGGAAATATAAATAGATAAACAAAGAAATTAAAATGATATAATAATAAAAACCAAGTCACAATTGAAAAGAAATTATTACAATATATAATAATAATAATAATAATAATAATAATAATAATAATAATTCTGGATATACATATATAATAATAATAATATGCAAAAATGTATAACGCGCCAATTCAAAAACATTATCAAAGGCGCAGTAAACAATTAACCCAATTAAGGCGATTATGTAAACAAACAAATTTTCAAATTAGTTTTAAATGAGTTTAAATTTGAAGATTGTTGAACAGAAAGAGGTAAAAGATAAGGTGCCTGAACAGAAATCTTATATAAAAAATAAAGCAGAAAAAAAGATTTAAAAAAAAAAAACCAAAGTATAAAAAAAAAAAAAAAAAAAAAAAAAAAAAAAAAAAAAACAATATACAAGGTTAGGGTCAGCCAGAAGAGAGAGACAGAGGGAATGAATAACTAAACCATCTTCACTTTTTTCCTCGCTCAACCTACTTTAACGTTTCCCGTATTTTTTTTTCAGCTTAGTTGTCCTGCTTATAAGCCTCTTACAATCTTGCACCGCCGTACTTTTATCGGTTTTTTGGCCCAATGAGACTTGATATTAATCGTCTCTTAAATTTGTTGTTCTTCGTACCAAATTTAAAATCTGCCGGTGTTACTTATTTTTTCTTGTTTGTTTCATGTACTTTCTTCAACCGATTCTACCTATAAATGCCCAGTTTCTGTATACTGCTGACAGCACCGGTCATTAATCATCTGATCAGAATCCCTTAATTTGGTTTGGTGACGGCTATCATAACTATTATTTGTCACTGAAACTAATACTTATCAGATAATTTAGGTGGCCTTGTATTGTATATCGTACTGTACACAGAGAACCTCTTCTAGTCAGCTTTATGCTAGAGTTGCCCTCTTAAAATATAGTATAGAATAGGCCTAATAAATAAAATAAATACATTTCTTGCCAAGTTAATTTTGAGGGCCTTTGTGTGTAATGAGAAATCAGGCATATTTATGCCATTCTAAATTTCAGATTACCGATTTTTTTTTACTTTTAATTTTTCTCTTTTTCCGTTCCATAAAAAATCGTATGTTAATATGTTTACTTTAAAAATGATTCTCTGGATCATGGAACTTCAATTATTGAAGCATTATATATGTTAATTTAGACAACACTAGGGTCTTTAATTTTTCACCTTTCCAAAGTAGGTTTGTAACCTTCCACGTGTGTAGTTACTTTTC
>NW_022739618.1:399303-403617 GCF_011630105.1 Anneissia japonica
AGATGTGTATAAGAGAATAACATTGATTTGCATTGAAATTTTAAAAATTTAGTGGCAAAACGGGGTGGGGGGGGGGTGGTCACGTTTCCCTTACTGGATCCTGATTAATTAGCTTATTATTCCAATGAAATGTTTTACATTCATTTTTATTGCATCCAACATATATTTCCAATATTGTTCTTGGCTCATTTTCACCAATGAAACGAAGTCTTATTTTGGAAAAAATTTGGTAACCAAGATTTAAGGGCAAAATCTTGGTGGGTTTGGATAAGAGCATTGCATAATGTTTTCGTTCCATGAATAGCTTTGTGGTTAAGATTCTTAACTTCCAATCCCCAGGATCCTGGGTTCAATTCCTGTCACGTTAACAGGATTTTTTCTCATGATCAAAACAACTCCACTTAATCAGCCTCATATGAGTTTATGTAGAGCATATCTTGTGTTTATGTTTGTCTTAGGAAGGGATATGCCACTTTGAATAGTGACTATGTTCACTTGGCAGGAAGCTGCACCCTGGACACTTTCCCCCGGACATGTCCCCCAGACACTTTCCCCCGTGACATTTACTCCCGGACTCCCCCGCCCCAGGACAATTTCCACCCTTTTACATCATGTGTTAAATAAAACAGTAATTCAAATAGAAGAAATACATCAAGATTTATCATTCTTTTATATTAAATCTTTATTAAATCAATTGCACAATTAACAACAACATTTACATGGAAAATATTTATACAAATGTACGGTAGGCAGCAGCGTATCTAAATAATATAAAAAATGAATTACTGTACAAAATAAAAACTTACAAAGCTATAATTTTTACATAATTATTTTTTTTTATAAAACTAAACTACTTATGATTATCTATTTCAACTTATTTAATAATGCTATCCATATAGAATAAACAAGGTTAGTACATTTGCTCTTTATAGTTCTAACATTTTTATTATTCTTATTATTGTTATTACAGTATTATCATTAAATTACAGTATTATCCGTACAGAATAAACAAGAATACAAGAATACAGAATAAACAATTACATTTGCAATTATTATTATTATTATTATTATTATTATTATTATTATTATCATCATCATTAAATTATGATAAAATGCTATAGAAGACATGGATTATAATTATACAAACATAAAAAAACAATATGAACTACATACATTAAGCCATTAAGCTATTACTATTACACATTTTTATTAAAAGAACACATTTTATTTTGCACTATTGAATATCATAAGAATAACTACTTTCTTAAAATTAATTCAAATAAAAGATTAAAATGTATTGTAAATTAAAATGTATAATTGAAATTATACCACATATTGGAAGATGTAAAAAATGAAAATGTAAACTTCAAATATAAACTGTGTTAAATTATTGTAGATAGTCCATAAACTGTTCTTGACACAAACACATTTCTTGCTTTTTCCTTTTGCGGTAATAATATTTAAAACAATGTTCAAAAGTTCAAAATCTGTTTCCAAACCTTGAAGTTTACAGTGTTCAAAGTTCATGTGATTTATAATAAAAGAACTTCTGTTCCAGTGGGCATGAATCCAAAATTATAGAAATATTTAAACTAATTATAAAACACAAATGAATACAATGCTTGTACATGCATCATTAGATATACAATTACACATAATTGTAGGCATTATCAAAATAGCAATTATTAATCAATAGACTAGAAATCAATAAAATTCATATTCTTATATCAAAACTATATCAGTCAGTACCAACATTAGGTCAAAACTGATTAGGTTCTAGACCTACTAAATCAATTAAACAATGTTACATAAATAGCTTAGGTTTATGTTTAGTAAGTATGCTAATACTTTTATACCAATTTCACTATAATATAATATGTATATGTAAATTAAATATCCAATACTATGCCTGCTATAATAATTATTATGTCCACCAGGACTGGCATAACTATATAATTAGCCTATCTTATATACTGATCATACCTATAATCAAGATGGTTAATGTACTATTTTAAAATGATAAATTAAAGGATTAAAAGAAAGGAAAACATAAAATAACATAGCATCGATTTTACAGTCGCACTCCAATGCCTCCAGGTCAACAAATATAATAGTGTATTTCCATCCAGTGAATGACCTCATGTTCACCAGAGCTATTTACTATAACGAAAGTCACATTACTGACCTTATAATTATCAAATGGAGAACAATGTGTGATTGTAAAACCTTACTGTACATAACAATATACATATATACTGCACTCTTAAAACATTATAATAATAAAATAATGAAAATGGGAACGCAGATAGTATAAGATGTTGACAAGCTCGCATCTTATACATTAATGAAAAGTTCATAACACAATGACCCAAGATATTCCACAAAAGGCTAAAAATGTTTAAAACGTTTCAAAAACGCATCACATGCTGTAAGTGGTAAAAGCGTGAAACATTCAATTGTGATGTAGAAAAGGCAGTAGAAATATTTGAAAACAGAACTATCAAACAAAAAATAATGAGGCAGTATTCTCGCTTAAAATCATTATGTGTACATACTGAATATAATGCTGATACTGTATCTAGAACTGTGGTACATTTTTTTTATAAGAACCAGTAAAATAAGAATCGGTGTGCCAATTTCAGGCTCAAATTGTTCTTATTTTGTTCTTATTTTTAAAAAAATGTCAAACACATCAAAATTATTATTGTACATCATTATACAAAAAAATGGCCCCTGAAAAATAGGCCCCCAAATGACAGGTACAGTAAGTACAGTACACATATACTGTAGGCCTACTGTTTTGCATAGTCGCACCTACACATAAGATAGATATTTTTTAGTTTTTCTAGTTTTTAAAAATAAAAATCTCATTTGACATTTTACCTCAGCCTCAATTTGTTTATATTTTGTTCTTAATTTTTAAGAAATTTCAGCCTCCGTGTTCTTTTAAAATGTGTAGTCTCCCTAGATTCTCAGAAAGCAGGAACAAATTAATATAGCACTAGTGTATACCATAAAATGAAATGTTACAGGTAGGAGGAAAAGCAAAAGGAATCGGACCGGCTTTGAATTGCAATTCATAATTTGCTGTGTTTGCATTAGATTTTGGGCACTAATCATCAGAGATCAAGGTGCCAAGCCTAGAGTACTACAGTGCTACGTCACGATACCATGTGATACTACTCCGCTGCAATCGGCGACACAAAATGCATTCAACCGGACGCCATTTTCACCACTGACAAACCATTAATATCAATTTCTAACGTAATTATTAGGAAGTTGTATCTTAATTTTTCTTTGTGATTAAATATGTGTTCGATAACTAATGCAAAATTTTTGTGTTTTTAGTACATTTTGATGGTAAATTATTAGGTTTTAAAATGCCTATTCCAAAAAGCCTATTCTAAACCATTAAGATTATGAAGTCATTCAGGTGTAGCGAACGGTAACCAACTTTTGGTTGACAACAGAGGGCGCTACCTGGTGTTGTGACGACACAACTGTTGTACTCTATATATCAAGTTTCATGATTCAAATTGAAGCCCCCTCTTTAGTTTGCAAAATCAGCCTCGAAAAGAAGCCCATAGTTCAGTACATACACCGTACATAAATTTAAAAAAAAAATTAAAATAAAAAAATTTAAAACAAGTTTGGTTTATACAGAGGTTTATGTTTAAGGTTAAATACACTCCATGATACAGGTTGATGTTACAGTGGCCTTATTTACTGTTTTATAGTACAAATTAAGAAAATTTACAGCATATATTTTGAAAAGAAGCCCCATCTTTACTTTGCAAATGTAGCCTTGAAAAGAAGCCCATCTCGAAAAGAAGCACATCCAAGGTTTACAAACAAAAGAAGAAGCCAAGGGATTTACGGTACCGTATATCAATAATGGGTCTGAATAACGCTATAAAAGCAGATATGCTTTAAACGTACCTTGGTCAATAATTTGTGATTGTGATGTCTGTAAATAATACATGGTCCATGTGGAAATCTATGTTTATGAATGTTATTAACATGGCCGGCGGAACCGGGGGGCCCCCCACTTTTTGGCAAAAAATATATAATGTCTGGAGATTTTTGTATGATCGGAAATGCAAGAAAAGAAGGAGGGAAGAAGGAGGAGAAGGATTGGAAAGAGAATGTTTATCCAAGTACCCGATCGAGTTACATTTTCTCGCAATTCACATTGGCGGATATGGGGGAAGGGGTAATCGGTCCTGACCCCTCCCTTGGGCAACAAAAAAAAAGGGGAAAAGAAAAAGAATTCTAGACCTACCTTTTCAGGACCCGTGAACTGATTTTTTTTTT
>NW_022739618.1:404141-404898 GCF_011630105.1 Anneissia japonica
AAGGTCATTTCCAGCCATCTAGAAATCTAAATTTTCCCGGGGGAGGAATGTTGACCCCACCACCTAGGTTTGATTCCCGATCTGCATGATTCATATTCCCATTCATCTTATAAGTGGGCCCCCCCCCCACTTTAAAAAACGTTCCGCCGGCCCTGATTAATAGTCATGCTCCTAAAAAACAAAAACGTAATCGATCTGATAATTGTAAATGGATATCTGCTGATATTCTCTATAATATGAATAAAATGGATAGAATGCATAAAATTGCAAGAAAATCAAAATCAAATGTTAACTGGAACATATAAAAGCTAGGAATGAAGTAACAGCTAAACTTCAAAATGCAAAGAGAAAATACTATGTTGATAAAATTGAAAAAAATAAAAATATAATTGTAAACTTTGGTAAAATCTAAAAGAAGTTTTACCAACTAAAAAGAAAAACAACCCTACACATATAAATGTGGATAATCAAGATGTAACATATGATTGTGATATTGCAAATGCATTCAATGAACATTTTTGTAAGAACAGGTTCAAACATAACTATAGAACTCGATACTAGTAATATTGCTAGACATCAACCAATTGTTATTCCCCAGCTAGATTTGACTTACCGCAAGTTGATGAAGAACTTGATCGATTGGGCCACCCTAGTTAAAGATTGTGAATAAATAAATAACGTCCGAGTCTGAGTGGGTCATTATTTGAGTTGGAGGACTTGTATTGGAAATTTGAGGGGGTGGGGGGTTTGTCAGAAA
>NW_022739618.1:404922-413086 GCF_011630105.1 Anneissia japonica
GGAGGGGGGATTTGCTGGAAAAGGGGGGTTCTCCAAAACCATAAAAAGTTCCCCTGGCTATAAGCTGGCTTTCGACAGGATGGGCAACGATGGTGGTCACCTCTCAGCCAAATTAAAATGCAACCATCATGATATGAATGGCCACATGGTAACCCACAAATAAGCTCCCCGTGGTAATAATCATATTGACATATGACGCACTCTGTTGATATAAATCTTTTAAACAATTCACGTTGCTCCTGGGACACATTAGGTTGGAATTCATTTATTGTTCCAAGAGTATCTGCATTCAGCTCAACATTCATTTGTTCACGTGGCCCACACAGCATACCAAGTGATTGGTGACAATCCCTCACGTTCATACTGCAGTATTTCCATCTTTTTAGTTCTGAAATATAATCTGTTTCAAGAACCATATTTACAATAAATTCATCAATCAGCTGATCCCTGCTTTCCCCCACTACTCTGTTTATTGCGAGATATACCTGGTGTAAGTTCATTAGATGGCGTAAATTTATTAGATGGTGTAAATTTACAGGTTGTGTAGCTGTACGTCTATCTCCCTCTATTTCCGGTACTGCTTCCTCCATACGGGCATTATTTCGATGAGTGGCTCCAGGGGGCCTTGCGGCTGCAATTGATTCTTGTGGGACCACTGTTGATCTCATAAGAAATTTTTCAATTAAACCGATAATAAAGCAATATGTTATAAACAAGAGAAATTTGATGTTGTTGGAGTAAACAAGAATATCATGCCGTATATAGCACATTATATTCGATATAACAAATTTGTGATGGATTTCCCTGAACATTTCAAGTAATGATAGTTGCAATGTTTCAAGGAGGTTGTTGGCAAAATACCAAAAGGCTTCAAGAATTGATAGAAACAAAACTTCAAGGAACAAGACTGATATCCAAAATACATAAAGAAAAAAATTTGATATTAAAATCAACTTGATTGTGCAAATGATTCGTTTAAAAATCCCACCTTGTGTTATACAGAATTCAAAAAAACAGATAACATTCACAACTATGAAACTCCAAATAGCTGCATCGCTATCAGTAAGGTCGAGTGATAGTGTACTTAAGTAAAGCCCAAGCCCTGCATATGATACAAATTCACCGGGGCATTTACCATAAAGTAAGGTACCTTCTGGAGTTATAACTAATATAGATGGGACTTTTAAAGTATCATTTTGAGACCTTTCCATCGTGGATAATTCCATTGGATTCGTTGACATAAATGCAAACTTGATTCTTCCAGCGAATTTTACACCGAGTGAGGAGTAAAATAGTGGTAGTTGATCAATTTTTGAATAATATGCAACATGAATGTATTTTGAAAATCTTTCTGCCGATTCCATCCATTTCCGGGCAGCACCATGATTGGATAGTATTGTAATTTTTAACTTCAGGTGGATGTTTATCCAGTCCAGTATGTATGCGGGCTGGCTTGGTTTATAATGATGAAACATTGTAACATAGTCTTTAGAGGTTTCCATTGCCAGGAGGATGCTTGGTTTAATCCACTTTTTCTCTAAACAGAATCTAAAATGAAATAGGTAAAATATGTAAATAAATAGATTAATTATACCTGGATTATTATTATTATTATAATATTAGCTATTATTACTGGGGCGGCAAAAATATTTAGGCATTGGTCAGGCAGGAAAGTTGACATCAGCCTCAGCCCCACCATGGTTTTGGCAGAGGTTGGGATTTTTTATAGGATTTAGCACTTCTAAACATAAAAAAAAAAAACATATAGAGAGATTGACTAAGTTTCAACTAGGGAAGTTTTCATGAACTTGAGTTTAATAAATGGCTTTCAAAGAAGTCATTATAATAAATTAAACACCGCTCTATCTTGGAGGCGAATTATTATTGGCTTTTCCCAGCAGTACTGAGAAAAGCCATTGTTTTTGTTCTGATTTTTTTTTTCTTTTTTCTTGCATATTTTTCCTATCGTTTTGCACTGTTTTTTTCTGGCCATCACTTTGGTCACTTCTCATGCTTAGAATTTTTCCGTGCTTTGCCGAAGCATAGGCCATATATCGAGGATGTGCCTCCTAATATTTAGTGTCAACCTGCATGTCAAGACCAACTAAAGTGATTTAAGGTCAAACAGTCTACACCGGATATTTCAAAAACCGCTAGTTGATTTTAATGAAAATTAAGGGAAAGTTTAATAAAGTTACAAGGAAGAAATATTAAGTGTTATTGACGATCCAGTGAAGGGTGTAAATTTGAGGGCCTTTTCAATTTTTGAGGACCGAGACCTAAATTTCTCTTTAAAAAAACCAATGGGTCTAAATGAAACATTCTATAGTACTTTGTAAAGGTCTTGTAAAAGAATGATTAAATTTTTGTGATGATCCGCAGTATGGTGTGGATCAGAGGACCAGTTAAAGGAAAACGTCCCAGACCACATATTTCGTAAATGGATCAACTGATCAGAATGAAACATTTGGAAAAGGTTTAACCAAGTTACAAGGAACAAATTATTATGTGCCAGCGACGAATCAGTCAAGGGTCTAAATGGGAGGTCATTTCAATTTTTGAAGGTCCAGACCTAAATATCAATCGGTATAATTTAAACCTTGTATAACAGTCTGTCAAGGTCGAGTAAAGAAATTAATAAATTTTTGTGATGATCCGGAGTAGGGTGTAGATCTGAGGACCATTGAAAGCAAAATGTCCCAGACCACATATTTCGAAAAACGGATCACCTGATCTGAATGTAACTTTCAGGAATATTCAACCAAGTTACAAGAAAGATAGTATTATGTGTTGGCGACAAATCAGTCAGGGGTGTACTTTATTAAATTTTTGAGATCCCAGACGTAAATATCTATAAAAATATCTATAAAAAGTTTTCAATGGGTGTAAATGTAACTTTTTATAATAGTTTGTAAAGGTCCAGTAAAGAAATGACTGAATTTTCGTGGTGATCCGGCGTTGGGTGTGAATATGAGGACAATTTAAAGGAAAACGTCCCAAACCAGATATTTCAAAAACGGTTCAATTGATCCGAATAAAACTTTCGGGAAAGTTTAACCCAAGTTACAAGGAAGATATTATGATGTGTAGGGGACGATCCAGGTTGGGGTGTAAATTAGAGGGTCATTTAAATTTCTTATGTCCCAAATATAGATGGAAAAAAATGACACTTTGCAGAAAAGTTTTTTAAGGTGAAATGAAGAAATGATCCAATCCGCAGTAGGGTGTGGATATGAGGACCATTTAAAGATTTTTTGATGACAGTTGATTAAATTATTTAAACGCAATTTGCATTTTCTAAAGCGCTTAAACCAGTTACAGTTAGGTTAAACTAAAAACTACCACGATATACATAAACAATTTTGCTTTCAGTCACTGAATCGCTATGAACTGAAAATGCACGTTCCTATGCAAGGTCAGCTCATATGGCGCGCAATGGTTAAGGGTCACGATGCACCTCGCTATTACCATTGCAGCCATAGTTCAAGTCTCACTAATAACGTCGCAAACTTGGTTTTTTTCCCACTTCATTTTTTTCCATTTCATTAAAATTATATTGCTTTTCTTAATGTTTTTTTTAATTTTTTTTATAGATTTTATACCTTTTAACGACTTTTCTTTTTGTTGCAATTTCAACTTCATTTCTCATTAAAGCAATAGGGAAAAGCCTTATGTTCTGTTGTTCAAACAGACATAGGAAGTATAGTTAATTATTATTATTATTATTAATATTATTCTAGACACTCGGGAATAGCAATCTAAAGATTCTAAAACGACTGTAATAATATTAATAATAATCAATAAATAATTAATTTTTGTGTAGTGCCAATAAGCAATAAATCAATCTCAGAATACTTTACAGAATGCTGGCATACAGCACCAGTATATAATTATTTATTAATGGTTTTAATTTTATTATACAGTATTTTAAAAATTGTTACAAAAATGTTTAATAGAACGCTTGTTTGAATATAAGTAAGTTTTTAGATGGGATTTAAGACTGTTCAATATTGCTAGAAAGCTTGTTCCACAGGAATGGCCTATGAACAGGAAAGGCCCATGAACAGAAAATGCCCTTCCACCATACGATTTGATTCAGTAGACTGCTTGGACTGCAAGAGTGATGTGATGTAATCTGGTGCCTGTCGGTTTTGAAGATGACAAGAAGGACCTTGTAGTCTATACTTGTCTGACAGGAAGCCAGTGTAACTGCTGTAATATTGGTGATATATGGTCATACAGACAAATAGTCTATTTGACAGTCATTAAAATTTCAGACCACATTTTAGCTGAAGTGCTATTTCTCTACCGTAACTACACTAGTACTTTATTAACATTGAAATACACCGTACAAATCTTGCTAAAGTTTGTGTCATCAACAGCCCAACTTTGTTGTTTGTTGCACTCAATAAACATATTAATAATTTAACAAAATGTGCCACTGATAAGTAAAAATTAGGAGAAATTTTTATTTTTTCATTACTAGAGTAAATGGTAGGTCAGCTATCTGACCAGCTACCAGACCGCTTCTGCAGCCCATGTATTGTAGTTGTTATTTTCATTGGGTTGGGGGGGGGGGGGGGGGGGGGGGGGTTTTATGGTTCGGGCAAAGCCCCTTTTCAAGCAAACCCACCTTTTTACTGGCAAACCCCTCCCCACTTTGAATTTCCCAAACAAGTTCGCAAACCCAACTAATGCACTGCAGATCCACTCAGATGGATTGGTTTGCCTATTAAAAGAGGGAGCAATCATGACACATAGGCCTACTGTACAGCATATGAAAAAACATTGCTCTCACCTTAAATCTAAAGTACATTTAAAGATTCCAGTACGTATTCCAAAATATGACACCTTTCTTTTTACGGTTTTCCATGAATTTGGAGGCAATAATCCTCGACGACCTGGAGGTATAACCTTCAAAAATACAAACGAGCGTTATGTTTTAATTACTTTCAATTGAATTGATTTGTACTCATTTTAGGAAGTTGTTTCTTCTGTCTTCAGTGACTCTGTCATGTGATTCTGTCATGTGATATGTTGTCTTATAATAATAATAATAATTTATTGAACTTACATTTTTGTTACAGTGGCACTCGTCAATTGACGGTGCGTTCAAGACCAACAAAATTACAAAAAAGAAGTTACATTTAAAAAAATAAGAAAAAAAATACAAAAAGCACAAGCACAAAATTTGAAAGCCCCTTCTTATCATAACTTAACAATTAAACTTAAATTAAACTACTTAAAGTATATAAATACAAAGCAGATACAGCAATACAGACCTACTTTTCTGTACAGTACTATAGGCCTAAACTTACACACACACACCTAGGTAAACACAATCCAATAAGAAAAATATTGAGAGAAAAAAAAAGTTTAATTTAACGTCACAACATAGCAAATCATTAAAAGAATACACATTTATAAAAATGCCTACCGGTATCCGTACATGGGTACTGTATACATACACATGCACACACACACACACACATAAATATATATATATATATATTTGGCCTTCCTGTTTACTTGTTTAGGCTGTTTATTCTAATCCCACCTAGCCTATTGTTTCTAATCATGCTTGCATGAAATTCTCACTTTATACTTTCTGGCTTTTTCAACCCTCTCACTCACTCGCCACTGAGGAAGGACTAGTGTTGTCCGAAAGCTCTGGTTCTTATATATACAGTATATATATATATATATATATACATACAGACATATATATATACACATACCTATATATATATATATATATACATATACATATATACACATACACACATATATACATACATATTATATATACACATACTTATACATAACCATATACATACATACAACGGTATAATCAAGAAAAGCTTAAAAGTAGAATGTGATAACATGTCAGTTAACTAATGGAGATGGCCGAAAAATCTTAAAAGTGAGTAAATCAATTTGGATAAACTAAAAATAAAATACAATTAAAAACACCGATAATAGCAACCAGATGAATTTCATCCAAGAAAACGAATAATAATTACAATATTAATAGAATAAAGATTAAATACTAAAAGAAAAACAAGAAACTAAAAGAATATATAAACACAATATTGAAATAAAAATATTGAAAAAAAAAAAACCAAACACATTACAAAATAATAATATAATGCTAATAGAAATATTTTTTTCTCTCTATTTATACTGTATAATGTGTTTAATTTGACTTGTAAAATGTTATAATCCTACTTGTAAAATTTTATAATCTGATTAATAATTTCATTAGTCATTTCTATTCTAATTAACCATTTTATTTGTATATATATATATATAGGTTTATTTTTATGTAAAACTGGGTTGATGAGGGACACAGATATTTTGTTATAGTGTCCACATTTGTGTTCCTGCCAATCAGCTCAGTTAGTCTTGTTTTTCATTTTCTGTATAATTGTTTGTTTGGCAATAAAAGAATAAGAATAATAACAATTTTTACCTTAATGAGCCACACACTGTCTGTCTTACTTTCCACTTCTTCACGGAAGTGTTCTCCAGATCTAAACAAAATATCATCACTTTCAGATTCTTCTGCCATTATCAGTTCTCCGCCATAAACATTACCTGAAACCATATTTGGAAATATTACATTAATATTAATGTAAATACACCATTATCAGAATCATAATTCATAATCAATTCATAAAATCTATAGTAATTTATCATTATTGTTGTGGTGTGAGTAATCTGGTATTGATAGGTTAGCTTCAACCCTCATATGTGAGCGTGTTACTTTATTTATCTCGCACTGTTCTAATTTAACTGTTAATATGCCTACACATTAAAGCCCCATTCCCGGCAAAATTTCACTAAAAACTGACTTTTTTTAGAAAATATGCATTTGCATCACTCCAATTTTTATAAATCATGGAAAAATATTGGCATGAATTTTAGTTTTACGCAAAAGAATAAAAAAAAATGAGAAATACAGACTATTTCTCATAAAATATTACCATTTTCTCGACGAATTCATCGTTACTAGGCAAATTCAGAGGTTGTAGATCGCATCCACTGGAATACTCTCGCTTTTATTTATACTTTATACAGTCAATAAAGTGCGCCCTCTCTAATGAGATTAGTTTTTGTACTTCGCAGCTCGCACAATGCGGTTGTTCGGTTAGGCTGAGATATGTTTGTTTAAGTGTCTAAATCTCAGTCAGAATCAGTTTTTTAACAAATTTGAAATAATTCCTGTGAAATATTATATTCACAAGTGTCAATACTAGCAACGGAAAATATCATGTCGGCTGTTTTTATGTGTGATAACAGAACCTAAATCGAGGTAAGGCTAGGCCTAGCCTAGCAGCATTGGATAGGCTAATGTTTTCGGCGCCTACGATATTTCTTCTCACGACCTATCACAAAATCAACATGAAAAATTCATCCGCATTAATTTTTTTGTGTGGAACACAAAAAATCAAATTTCAGTCTTATTTTACATTTTTTTTATTCTTAGGAATGTCTAAATTCATTTAAACTAGCAATTCCGTATTATATTTATAAATCTTTATAACATTATAAAAAAATTAGATTTTTCTTAAAAACTGAAATTTTGCCGGGAATGGGGCTTTAAAGCCCCATTCACGGCAGCGATTTTTTTCCCCGTACGAAACATTTACATGAAAATCCACTCGGGCCGTCTCGGCTGAATCGACCCGAAAATCTCATTGCAGAATTCAGGAGGTCAAAAGGTCAACAGATAAACGTCTACAGAACAACTTCTGAGAGAACGTCGCTGTCTAATTTTTAAAAATACATTGATGTTACCATGTTAATACCAATGGGTCATTTAAAATTACATATAATATTTGATTAAGCTCCACGAGTAATGAAAAGTGTTATTTTAACTTGAGTTACATACTATGGCAATTTTAATTTTTTAATTAGGCCTGGGTTTTGCATAATTACCTAGGCCTACTAAAAACGCTTCTGGGAAAAGCACAGAGAGTAAGGAAGAGCGCGTTTTTCTTCATCACTGATCAAATGAAACAGAGTGACAGTTATTTTCAAATTAAGAGAAGAGCTGAGAATAGGCAGCTCTAAAATACTGGATGCCATAAGACCTGCAAAATGGCAGAGCACCAAATGAATGTAAAAATGAGCTAGTTATTAATATTAGGCATAGTAATCG
>NW_022739619.1:0-801 GCF_011630105.1 Anneissia japonica
GATTCATACTTTCTTTTGTTGTACTGTGTACTGAGGGTCCATGATCAGCTTAGGTTGGATGGACTGGACTACCCTAAAAAAAATTGCTAAAATTAAATAAATAAATAAAAATGTTATTAGCAATGTATACAACTATCTTTAACAATATTATACAATAGTATATATCTGTGTACTCTAGAGCCAATACAGCTAGGTTTCCCCTTATTTTTCCACATGCACAAACCCTTGCCTCTGCTATCAACTAAAGCCAAATACTGTACTGTACATCATGATCTTAAACTCTTATATAGGGTGATTATGCAAATTCAGGCTTCAGCGATGGACATCATTGTGATTGTGGTTAGTGGTTTGAACTCACTGTGCTGTGGCTAGCGTAGCGGAATCTACATGTTAAATTTCAAAAACCCTTTCATGTTCACCCACCGTCTCTTTCTGCCAAATATATGAGGCGTGGATTTAGAAGGGGGTATGGTAGTTCGTACTCTCACTGAAAAAAAGAAAAAATAAAAGAAAAATAAATAATTTGTCGCCTAATACGCCTCAGAGGTTATTTTTTGGTCGTCTAGAGAGTAAAGTACTGGAAAACAATGCTATATATATATAATGTAACTTGCGTGGATGGCTTAAACCAGATCATGTAGACAAGAGCGCTCAATACAGTATATAGCAGAGCAGATAGACAGATAAAACATGTAACACTGGGTTGAAGACTCAACATTTTATTGCACTAAAGTGTTACATGTTTAATTTGTATATATATATATATATATATATATACTGTATATATATATATATATATAT
>NW_022739620.1:0-1062 GCF_011630105.1 Anneissia japonica
AATTCTTAGAATTTTTTCGTTCACTGGCACCCCCCACCCCTTCCCCTCATGGTCAAATTCATCAACGTTTCCGATCCTAACTAAAGGCGGTGCCAGCAGGATGAACCTCCCTTACATGAAAATAATATGGTTCCAATTTTTTTCCATTTGCTATGCTTGCCGACCCCTAGAGGTTTTGCAGACCCCAGGGTGAAAACCATGGTTCTAAGATTATTATATGATATAATATGATATGTTAGCTAACCATAAGCTTAGGGTCAATAACGGTGATTATTGTTTTAAACATGTCGACTAATTGCATCAGATCTAAAACAATAATATCCCTTAAGGCTTCGTCATCAGGAAAGTAGAGAATCTCGCCAAGGTCGTGTAGATACTCAAGCAGTACCCTTTGAGCATCTTGTTTGACCCCATACCGCTCAACTAAAGCGATCACCTGATTAAAAAAAAAAAAACAAGTTTAATGGTATTAAACTAGTGTAGAAATTGATACCAAAACATTCACTGACAAAGGTGGTATATTCGCAAATCAGTGACAAATTTATTAAATTATGTTTTTACTTGAAAATAATGCCTGACAGTTATTAAGTTCAATTTTGGGCTGTTACTGTCTGTTCCTTTGTACTTGTTTATTGCTGTTTCTGTTCTTATAAAGTTATTGTTTTCATGAAATGATAAAGAATAATCACAAGCTAATAATAATTAGACTTATATAGCGCTTAATGCCAACAAGACCTCTAAATTAGCGCTTCACATTTTTACCCCCCTCCCCCGCCCACTGCGTCATTGCATCAAGCACATAATATGCCTGGGGAGAATTCCATAATGTTGCAGGTGTAATCTGCGAATTTTGTGTTTGAGCCTACCAGGTACCCACTTATACTCTGGGTGGATAGAGACAAACATCGGTGAAGTGCCTTGTCTAGACGGAAGCGTAATGCACAGCGAGGGATTGAACCGCCAACCTCAAGGTTGGGAAGCCGAACCACTAATGTTGCGCCATCCTGCACTTTCTTTAAATTATTAAATGTCTAACCTCTTTGGTTGGTAAGTAGATATGCT
>NW_022739621.1:0-923 GCF_011630105.1 Anneissia japonica
GGGTTCCATCGATCCCAAAATTGGACCCCATCTCATCCAGGTCGATCCGGCACCAGGACGTTTCTATGTCCTACCCAAAATCCACAAAGCAGGCCATCCTGGCAGACCCATTATTTCGGGCAACGCTACTGCTACAGAAAAAATCTCTGAATATGTGGATGATTTATTGAGACCATATGTTGTTGCTCTCCCTTCGTACATTCAGGACTCCACGGACTTTATCCGCAAAATTAACCAAATTTCAAATTTACCTAATAATACTGTTCTGGCTACACTTGATGTTTCGTCATTATATACTAATATCCCTCATGAAGAAGGTGTTAATGCGTGCATTTCAAATGACAAGCAAATTCGGGGCAAAACCCCATCTAAATCACATCTCCGTGAACTTATCATGCTGATTCTGACCAATAATAACTTTTTTTTGGACATCACCGTGACCAATGAAAATAGTGCACTTAAAACTGATCTCTTCCGTAAACCCATTGATAAGCATATGTACCTGCTCCCTAGCAGCTGTCACCCCCCGCACTGTACAACAAACATTCCGTACAGCCAAGCATTGCGCATGAGACGCATTTGTTCTTCGGATTTAGATTTTCAGAATCGAACAGAAGAACTATCCGGACATCTCCGGAATAGAAATTATCATCGAGGACCCATTGAAAATGCTATAAAAAAAGCAAAGGACATACCTCGTGCTCAAACACTGACGTACAAACCACGTCAACGATCGACCAGAGTGCCACTGGTCACTACCTATCACCCTAGGTTACACCACTTAGGGCTATAATTCAGAAATATATGTCCATTCTACAGACCACGGAACGTCTTAGGTCTGTTTTTCGGGATACACCATTCATAGCCTATCGCAGACCACCTAACCTTCGTGATATATTAGTACGATCTAAATTCAAGAGGCA
>NW_022739622.1:0-523 GCF_011630105.1 Anneissia japonica
GTACATCTCGTCTTCTATTGAACATATTCCCCATTCGCGGTCAGTTTATTCGTCCACGGATGATCTGACACTTGTTTCAGCGACGGTCTCTTCCTCCAGTCGACCGCCAGCATTCGATCGAGGAGCGAAAGTAGCTCCACGTCGTCGATTAACTGCAAGTACGGTCGACGGCCGCGTTCAACTTCTTCTCCGGTGATCATTTCGAACAGCATGATTCCGAGCGACCAGATCATCGCCGGAACGGCATACATGAATCGATGTTTCAGCATCTCCGGAGGAAGGTAATGATCGGTGGTTCCGAAAGCGCTGGCGATCGGTTGGTCGTCAACGAATTTGGCGAAACCGAAGTCCACCAGCTTGATCCTGTCCGTGTCCAGATCGACGATCACGTTCTCCATCTTCAGGTCTCCGTGAACTACGTTTCGTTTCAAGCAACCGACGCAGGCGTCCACGATTTTCCGAAAGAAACATCTGCATCTCTCCTTCGGGATACTGCCGACTTTCTCCAGAACTTGAAATAGGT
>NW_022739623.1:0-863 GCF_011630105.1 Anneissia japonica
CTAAACATTTTACAGTAGTTGTTTTTTAGTGATAAAATAAAAATGAAATACGTTTTTTAACCAATTAGCGGACAAAAAACGTAGCTAAGAAAGCTGCTTTTGCCTTGCCTTCATGCTCAAATCTCGAAGCAAAGGCCGTTGTGTAGCGGTCTCGTTTGTATAATACACTAAACTTTTCGTGTCGCGCGGGTTTGTTCTTGTCTAGTCTTTCCTTGATTGTCAGAGGTATTTGAATGTTTGTAAATAAACTAACAATAAACTAAAATTTTCGTGTCGAGCGAGTCGTTCTTGTCTAGTCTTGTCTTGATTGCTTGTGGTCAGTTCGTACGTTTGTATGATACACTACCGTGTACACGGTAGTGATGGCGGCGTCATCTCAAAAGCGGGGGCGCGCATATGCCATTTTCGAGATTTCTGAAGAGGAAATGGAGGAAAAAAGAATGAAAAAGGAAAGAAAAAAAAAAGTGGAATTGGGGAGGAAGCGTTACGAAATAATGATTATGATTATTAATGCCTGACTCTGGGTGTGTTCTTTTGTGTTTTGTTTAACATTATTATTTTGTTGTTGTTGTTTATTATTATTGTTATGATGATTGTTATTATCATTGTTAATAATATTTTTATACTTTTTTTTTTTTTCTTTTTTTCCAGGACCACAATGAAAAACATTTCTTTAAAATGATTGTGTCATCCTGGCTAAAGATATTAGTAAATAAACACTAAACATTTCGTGTCGAGAGAGTTGTTCCAGTTTAGTTTTTTCTTGATTGCTTGCCGTCGGATACTACTACTACATTAAAAACATATTTTAAGGGGAATTCTTTTGTCGTCTGAGGTTCTCATTAACATTGTCAAATTTTACC
>NW_022739624.1:0-1584 GCF_011630105.1 Anneissia japonica
AATTTGTACGAAAAGAAGGACGTCGTCGGCAGGATTCGATCCTGCGCGGGGACACTCCGATAGATTCCTTGTCTATCGCACGACACTCGTTGTTAAAACTGCGTTTTCTTTTTGCTGTCAATATCATTAATATTATTAGCATTAGATTCGGTACAGTTATTATAAATAATGATAATAAAAATAACAATAATAATAATAATTATAATAATAATAATAACAATAACAAAACAAGAATAATACAATTATTAAAAATAATAATAATAATAATAATAATAACAATAATATATAATAATAATAATAATAGTAATAATGATAATAATAACATTTCTACTAGTAATATAATAACAATGATGGTAATGACAATAGTGATGATTATAATGATGATGATGATGATAATGACAATGGAAAAGATAATGTCAATAGATAATGAAAATGATGTTGTCGATAATGATGATGGTGGTAGTGGTGAGGATTGAATAATGGTGATGATGTTTATGAAAAGATGATAAAACTATTATTGTGAATAAAAACAGTTGAAACCTTAATAGGCTTACCGTATGTTTATATGTGTGAAATTGAAGCTTTGTTTACTATTGTTTCTGTTTTTACATTTTTGTATTTGTTTATATTTTATTTTATTTCAATTAAATGTTTTTGTCCATCAAGAAACATATGGACCTTCTACCAAATTGGGCAAAACTTTCGTAGTCGGCAGGATTCGAACCTGCGCGGGGAGACCCCAATAGATTTCTAGTCTATCGCCTTAACCGCTCGGCCACGACTACTTAGGACTATCCAACAAAGAATTTTTAAAATGACAACATAAATAATAATAAAAATAACAATAATAATTAACAGTGGTAACAATATGATAATTTTAGTAACAAAGTATTCAAAACAATAATAATTCAACATCATTGTGATGATATTATATTAAATTCAGTAGGCATACTATTATTTAAATACGTTGAACGAATAAAATGTAAACCGTAGTCGGCAGGATTCGAACCTGCCCGGGCAGGACTACTTAGTACTATCCAATGATACATTGATAAAACGACAACATAAATAATAATAAAAACAACAATAATAATTAAATACATTAACAATGGCAACAATGTTATCATTTTAGTAACAAAGTATTCAAAACATTAATAATTCAACATCATTGTGATGATATTATATTATATCAAATTCAGTAGACATACTACATTATTATTATTATAAGTTGAACGAATAAAATGTAAATCGTAGTCGGCAGGATTCGAACCTGCGCGGGGAAGACCCCAACAGATTTCTAGTCTATCGCCTTAACCGCTCGGCCACGACTACTTTCTGCCATATCATAAATATTGATAAAAATTTAGATAATAAATACAGTATGTAAATTGTAAGAAGAATGATTATACGAAATAGCATTATAAATATAATAATGATAGAACACTAGGCCTACTATTCATAACAACAATATTAATAATTGATCATTATTGTGATCATTATGATAAGACAGATAATTACGATGATATTATATCTTTTTTGTTAAGCCTACTGTACTGAACTAATTTGTACGAAAAGAAGGACGTC
>NW_022739625.1:0-621 GCF_011630105.1 Anneissia japonica
TTCTCCCCGACGAATTGTGTTTTTTCTCCTCAACGGGGGAGGGGTGGAGTGGCAGCTCTCCCCGAAGGGGTACCCTGGACCCCCGCTTGCGCCACCCCTGGTTATAGTAGGGATTTTTTTTAATGAAGAAAGTGAAAATCGATCAGTTTAATTGATTAATAAGTATATCTAGCAGTTATTATGTATTTCTATCTAATAAAAATTGCTGATTTTCCTTGGCGTGTGCCATACCACCCTGACTGGAGCCGTTGTAGGGCCTGAGTTGAACCCCTGTAGAACCGTACAGTAGCTTATTCTAATATTGACCCCCACCCGAAGTTGATTCCCCTGATTCCTAATGCTCTATGGCGTATTTATCACCTGGTAGATCTTTCCATATGATGGGAATACCATACTAGGTCCTCCTCCTGCCATTAATAAACCAAAAGCTAGTAACACGCTAAATAATATACCAGCAGTCTGTTATTTAAAAATCTAACGTATACACCTTGCTTAATTCGAAAGCCATTTAATTGGTTTACTAAATAATGAATAGCATATTGTACCCTGTGTATTAATAACACATATTTAATTTAGGCCACATTTTTTATATGTATTTCACAATATCCGTCAACTCGTATA
>NW_022739626.1:0-648 GCF_011630105.1 Anneissia japonica
TTTGTATTTTAACAATCAACCTTTAGAATATGTTATTTTTTCAACTCAAAAGTCAAATTGATATGGAATTTTGAAGAAATAATTGTACAAGGATTAAAGTTTACCTCCAAGGTGGGGTGTAGAAAAACTCATACAACCTGTTATGGGAGCATTATATTTACAGTAATCTATAATCATTATGTAAATTACATTGTTCTCTGTCCTTGAAAGTTTGGCAAGGCATGTCAAAGTAGTTAGCAAGGCAAACAGGATTAGGTACAGACCAATCAGAAACGACGCTCATTTTTTGAAGTATTAGATGCTGTAGTTGGCCTCATATCAGCTTACATACAAGGCAATTTACTTTATCAATTTCAGTGTTATCAATTACAGGTAAGAATTTTATATATAGTTTATAGGGTATCTCTAGGCCAATATCGTAACAGTATAGCCTAGGTCCTAGGCTTGCTTTATATGTACAATCTAGGCCTAGCCTACAGTATGTGGTTATCTTTTTTTCTAGCTAGGCTAGGCCTGGCCCTAGCCAGGGAGTTGTTATAGTGTGACTGCCATAGCCTAGTAGTACACTAGTAGGTAAGGGCCAAGCTAGGCCTGACTAGAGATAAAGTAATTACAGTGTAGTCTGTAGTGCAAGATTAAGAAAGAGCC
>NW_022739627.1:0-1329 GCF_011630105.1 Anneissia japonica
GAGCTGATAAGGAAAGATGCGTGTTTTCAGTGGAATGAACTGCAAAATATAGCTTTCAATACTCTGAAACAGATGTTATGGTAAACAAGCCATTGGAGGTATTTTTTGATGGAAGTCCAGTTATGTTATGCCAGGATGGTAAAATTAAAATTATCGGTCATGGAAGTAGAGAACTGATTGATGTTCAATCACAATATTCACAGACAGAGGGCAAAATGTTGGCAGTTGTGATCGGAGTTTAGGTTATGTTTGTATGATGCGCCAAATGTCATCGTCAATACAGATCACAAACCTTTGTTAAAGATCTTCAAAAGTCAAAAGCCTAAGAGTGCTAGAATTGAGCGATGGTACATGTCCTTGACTGACTACATATCATTGCGAGTTAGTATATAGGCCGGCTCATGATAACCAAGCAGACTATCTTAGTCGTCATCCTAATAAGATAACAGCAGTCAGTGACGAACAATTGACCACAGAGTACTGTGGTCAATTGAGGGCGGTGTTCCGGGAACCCTGCGTCAAGCATCACTTGCGCTGCATGTTAATAATTTATACCTACTAAAGGTCACATGATTAACCTAGTTGGAATCGATTTATTTCATAAGTCTGGACAATAGAATCCTAACCATATAGTGTACCTAAAAACACAACCATTCTAATGAAAATATACACACTTTGATGCTGGTCATAATCAAATTTTTAAATGTTAATTTTTAATATACATTTAAATCAATAATTTGTTTGTTGACAGTAACAATTTGGATCATACAATTAAATACTACATATATTTATTTTTATTTATATTTAAGGTTATGTATCGCCATGACAATTTGGCAGAACTCAGACCGAGTAAGAAAATGAAACTATCGCTAGTGAAGTTACTGTCCCGTTTTCCACTAGGCAATGAAAGCGGCACTGGCAATCCCTACTTCATGGCCACCATTACTGATGACAGATCAAGCAGATCTTTAAAGGCATGGGGAAGACAGGTAACTGTGCTAGATAATGGGGTTGAATTGATGTCATTCAGTTGGAAATTAAATTCATTTAAAGCCTATTCCAATGTGGGAAAAGCCAACAAGCAAAAAATTCACATGGTCCATAAATCGCTCAGTGACTTAGGCTTTATCTGATAATGAGTTTAATATTTTTGTGTGAATTAAAAATGTAGGTATACAGAATTAAAGAAAGATGACACCCTCATTATGCCCGAAATATAATTGAGCGACAAACATGGGACTACATGCGTAATTGCCATATTTATATAACTATGTATATAGTATCTCAGTTTACATTACTTAGTATAGTTTTAGGCACTTAAAGTTACTT
>NW_022739628.1:0-603 GCF_011630105.1 Anneissia japonica
GTTCACTAACAGAGTATATTAGATACAAAGACAGACCTATACTTGAACCCTATCTACTAGACAAAATAAATTTCAAAGGAATTACATTAAAATTCAAAACACGAACTAATTCTCTAAACCTAGAGGGTAAAAAGCAGACATGGTCAACACAAAACAATGGTTTTTGTAAATTATGCTCCCGAAATTTAAAAGAAACAACCGACCATTTTTTATCTATTTGTGATAAAATCCAGCCATTTAGAGAAAAGGTTTATAATGATTTAAAAAATGACCTTGTTAAATGGGGATTAGATGAATTTTGGAAATCATTTATTACCAGATCGTTAGATTATAAGCATCATTTATTTCTCGATAATCTTAATGACCAAATTGGTAACCATAAATTAGCAGAAATGTTTGATAATTATTGTAAGGTATTTCTCGAAGGCGCATGGAAATTAAGATCTGAAATATATAAATCCATGGCCACATTACCACCCGTTACACTTTAATTAGTTTTTGTATTTCCCTTTATTCTGTTAATATGATCAGTTAGTTTTAAGCTCTATATTTTGTTATAAATATCTTGTAATGTTAGTTAGTTGTCTGTTAGTTCTAGCTCCA
>NW_022739629.1:0-778 GCF_011630105.1 Anneissia japonica
CACTATATTGGAAGCTACTAGTTACTACGGAAGCACCTAAGTGCCATTCGACTTGACGACTTGTCCAGATAATTTATGTTGTCAAGTCGACATAATATACATATCATGTTGACATGGCGAGATAGATTATCTTGACAAGTCGTCATAGTAAAAATTGTATGTTGTCATGGCGAGATAGATTATATTGACAAGTCAATATAATACAATACTGACAAGTCGACATAATACATATTGTATGTTGTCATGGCGAGATAGATTATCTTGACAAGTCGACATAATATAAGTTGTATGTTGTCATGGCAAGATGGGTTATCTTGACAAGTCGACATAATAAAAATTGTATGTTGTCATGGCGAGATAGATTATCTTGACAAGTCGACATACTAAAAATGGTATGTTGTCATGGCGAGATAGATTATCTTGACAAGTCGACATAGTAAAAATTGTATGTTGTCATGGCGAGATAGATTATCTTGACAAGTCGACATAGTAAAAATTGTATGTTGTCATGGCGAGATAGATTATCTTGACAAGTCGACATACTAAAAATTGTATGTTGTCATGGCGAGATAGATTATCTTGACAAGTCGACATAATAAAAGTTGTATGTTGTCATGGTGAGATAAATTATTTTGACAAGTCGACATAGTAAAAATGTTATGTTGTCTTGGCGAGATAAGTTATCTTGACAAGTCGACATAATAAAAGTTACCTATACATAGTTTTCAGCCGCTTATCACATGTACGGCTACTGAGATTTGTGCTTCACGCTTGAGTG
>NW_022739630.1:0-1357 GCF_011630105.1 Anneissia japonica
TCATCCTGCCGACGACGAGTTACCTCCTCCTGACGTTGCCTCATAGATTCCAATTCCTGGTTGCGTAATTCAGAACGCTGACGGAATTCTTCCTGCCGTCTTAGAAAAGTACAGTAAAATTATTAAATAACATGTAAAAAAATTGCAAAGCTGTCTAAAAAATAAAAAAAAATAAATTTAAAAAATTACATTATTCAAGCACAATATTAAAAATGGACATGACATGTCAGTGCAGTTGTAATTAGATCTAAACATAGTGGATTTTAGCCGTGTTACAAAAACACCTCATGTCATTAGTACAGTCCCCATGTCATGCCTGGTGGCAGAGGCAAGTTTTTAATTATTTTCACAGCCATGTATTAGCAGCCACTTTGTGGAATGCCCTCCCAGAACACATTAAAAATTCTGATTCAATTTTCACATTCAAATCACTGCTAAAAAAACATCTCTTCACTTGAAAGTTGCCTCTTAATTCCTTCTGCCACTTCACTGTTCTTTCTTGTTTTGTTTTGTTTGAATGAAAGGTAAGTTAAACATAAGAAAGGAAAAGGAAAGAAATGATATGGAATCATAAGAAAGGAAAAGGAAAGAAAAGATAAGGAAACCTAAGAAAGATAACGGTAAGAATGATAAGGAACATAAGAAAGGAAAGAATTTGGAATCGTAAGAAGGTAAATAGAAAGAAAGATAAGAAATATAAGAAAGTTAGAAAAGGAAAGATAAACTAAGGATGAAAAAGGAAAAGGAAAGATAAGGAAACTTGAGAAGAGAAAAGAAAGGAAAGATAGACTTGGAAACATTAGAAAGGAAAGAAATATAAGAATGAAATATGAAAGACAGATACGAATTATAAGAAAGAAAATGAAAGGAAAGATAAGGAATCTAAGAAAGGAATGTGAAAGATAAGATAAGGAAACATAAGAAAGGACAAGAAAAGTAAAGATCAGGAACATTTGAGGGGAAAGGAAGAAAGACAAGAAGCAAAAGGGAAAGAAAAATGAAAGGATTTGGGATGAATAGGAAAGTAACAGGCCTTGAAATGATTCCAATTACCAAAGCATTGTAATAACAACATTCATTGATAATCATCAAACCAATCATTTGAACTTAATTCTTCTCTGTTGTTGTTAAGTGCCTCGCGGTTTTGTCAACGCGAGGCGCTATATAAATCCAGAATTATTATTATTATTATATTATCTTATAATTACTTAAATCCTATGCTGTATTTCATATGCTGTTATGACCTACAGTATGACCTGTTACTTTTTAAAATCAGAAACAAGAAATATTAGGTGTAATTATTTAAAATCAGAAACAAGAAATATTAAGTGTAATTATTTAATATAACTGATTCTTA
>NW_022739631.1:0-1687 GCF_011630105.1 Anneissia japonica
GGGAAATGTTAATTTTTTCATAAGAAAATGTAAAGCATGTTTGATGCTTTCCCAAAGGAATTGATGCAGACTTTGAAGCTTGGAAGGTTAAACTGTTGAAAATAATCATCCCAGTAGCAAAAGGACTCGCAGAACCAAAGCCAATTAATATCAAGGCACCTTGCGAATGTAGTAAAGATAAAGGGTGCTGTGATAAGAAAAAGAACAAGAATCCAGAGGAGGGACAGGGTGATGCACAAGAAGAAGTAAGGACTTTTATGGAATTTCAGTCAATTAGTCAATCAATCAATCATTCCATCATTCATTTCATATATATGGCAACATTCATTAGTTCATTCTTAAAGTTTACCCACAAATTCAGGGAAAATCCTCTACAAAAATTGAAGTTCACCCTTTTTATGCTAATATTTTCTCCAATTGGTAGATATTGCTATATTTGATTTTAGGTCCCATTTGAGAGCTCAAGTGATGATGAGGATGGAGAAGATAAAGAAGGTGAATCTGTACTGGATCTAGAAGATCTTGGAATAGTCATGAAGAAACTCAAAAAAGCTAAAGTAAGTTTGGGATGAAGATGTTGATGATAATGGCAATTATTATGGTGTGGTTGTTGTATGTGGTGATAATGTTTGTGGTGGTGGTAATAATAATGGAGGAGAGATTCATGCAGATGTGGTAGTGGTAGGTGTGATGATGTAGGTGGTGATGGTGATGATGTAGGTAGTGATGGTGATGATGTACGTGGTGATGGGGATGATGTACGTGGTGATGGTGATGATGTACGTGGTGATGGTGATGATGTAGGTGGTGATGGTGATGATGTACGTGGTGATGGTGATGATGTAGGTAGTGATGGTGATGATGTACGTGGTGATGGGAAAGATGTACGTGGTGATGGTGATGATGTAGGTGGTGATGGTGATGATGTAGGTGGTGATGGTGATGATGTACGTGGTGATGGTGATGATGTACGTGGTGATGGTGATGATGTACGTGGTGATGGTGATGATGTACGTGGTGATGATGTACGTGTACGTGGTGATGGTGATGATGTACGTGGTGATGGTGATGATGTGCGTGGTGATGTTGATGATGTGCGTGGTGATGGTGATGATGTGCGTGGTGATGGTGATGTAGGTGGTGATGTTGATGATGTGCGTGGTGATGGTGATGATGTGCGTGGTGATGGTGATGTAGGTGGTGATGGTGATGATGTACGTGGAGATGGTGATGATGTAGGTGGTGATGGTGATGATGTAGGTGGGGATAGTGATGTAGTTGGTGATAGTGATGTAGTTGGTGATAGTGATGAAGTACAGTAGGTGGTGATTGTGATGATATATATGGTGATGGTGGCATTGTAGGTAGGGATGATGACGGTTGTAGTAATCAATCCATTAAACTTAATACAAACATAAAATTTTACATTGTTGATGACTTGCAGAACATTCTTTTCTTTATTCTTAGGATGACAGGGAACAGGAGAAAAAGGCTTCTGATGGGCCAAAAGAAATGATAACACCATTATTACGCAAATCTTTATCTAAACAAGGTAACATATTTAATTTATATTCATTTAAACTTTATCCAAGTTTTCCTAAAATATCAGCATGGTAAAACATTTCTTAGTTGATAATTAATATTTAAAATGTTCCATACAGCAACTTGAGTCATGTCTAATGGCTAA
>NW_022739632.1:0-1360 GCF_011630105.1 Anneissia japonica
CATTCCCCGTTAAATTTTTTTATTTTTACGACGCCAGAAAATACAATCTGGGCGTTTTAGGCGATCAGTTATTTCTTCTTTCTTTTTTTTTACTTTCCAAAAGGGTGGGCCAGAGCCTAGGTAGTAGATTGTGGCGCCGTGCTACCTTACTACTCAATCACTAGACGTGCACAAAAAAAATATATAATATACAATACGTAGCTCTGTAATGTAAAGCAAAGAAAATCTGGACTATTGTGGGAATTTCAATTAATGGAAGGCAAATTCCGAAACCGCTAGTTTGACTTTCACAGCAGTCCAAATTTTCTTTGCTTACAACCTGAACTTAAAGTAATTACAAGCAAAATAAAAAGCCAGTGAAACTCATCTGTGCCCCTGATTACATTGCATTCAAATTAATTTATTATCTCTATGATGCATACAATATCACGATAGATTGAAATACAACTTTGGAATGCAAATAAAACAATGATGTAGGAAGACACAATATTATCAATGATGTGTCTTTTCCTGAGTTTATTTTTACTGTCTAGTTCTCCAAAGCCCTCCTTGTAGTCAATATCTGTGACAGCAATCGGCTACAAAAGGAAAAATAATGTTTAATATTACTGTGAATACAAAGGGCAACCCAAGCAGTGGCGGATTCAAGGGGCCTAGCTGGCCCGTGCACCCTAATTTTTCAAAATGAAAAAAAAAGGAAATTATATTCAAACTTAAGTCTGAGACGGTGCCATTTCTGGTCATCTACAGGTGCCATAACCATAAATTTTCTTGCCTCATTCTAACCCTTTATTTGCAAGTCTCTCCCCGGCTCTCTCTATTTCGAATAGTATTGAATTGTTCCCTTTTCATTGGTGGTAGATCCCAAGAAATAGCAACCTGCTTTGATGGAAACAATTGCATTTTTCTATCTAAAATAGATTTTGAATGAGGTCTACAACTGCTTACTATTTAAAATCTTGGATTTTCCCTCAATATTACTTCATTTCCATCATTGGAGGGAAGGGAAGTGGGTGGGGGGGGGGCTAGGCGCTCGGAAAGAATGGCCCCTCTGTCAGGTAGAACAAATACAATTCCTTCGGAAAATAAACAAATTACATTGTATATTTTTAATACAATATAGTTAGACATCAATCACTAATTACATAAGCCTTCCAAATTCCTAAACTGTGACGGCTTCCAGATATTTACCGGCAGGACTTTAGGGATTCCGAGTAATGTTTGATCACACCCACTTACACTCTCATCAGGAAAATTGGCCCCTCCCTACTCTTTGGGGACATCAGCCTCTCTGTCGGGCAAATCCAGGCACCACTGCTGCCCCTCATTATTTTTTTTTAAGGCCACTTCATTTTGTTTC
>NW_022739633.1:0-1399 GCF_011630105.1 Anneissia japonica
ATAAAGTCATAGCCTTTTATATCTAAATTGTGTTATTGTGTCATAATCTCATCATTCAATTCTTCGAATAATTTCCCTAGGTTTCCACATAGTGAAGCAAGGTAAATTCATGAACTGATACCAATGAATAAATACATACTTGCGACGTTTCAATCTACTATCAGTAGAACTTCATCAGGCACTGACGGGTTCTGGTACTGACGGGTTCTGGTGAAGCGTTACTAGATTTTATGTAGCGCCCTCTCAGCTCACCCATCAGGGTGGTTGCTAGGAGGGATTTCTTTTTTTCGTAGGTAAAATCTAATAAATTATTCATAACCATCCTTAAAGAACATACTTTGGCCATGCGCTATTTCCAAGCCTGTGTCAGCCTTAGTGGCGAAACTACCGCAGGTTCAACAGGTTCTTTGAACCTGGGCCCTCGAGCTCCAGGGGCCCCTGATCTATAAAAAAAATCTAACAAAGCAATGTTTTATTATGACATTAAACTATTGTATCTGCTACCTTCCAGCGAATGACGTAACCGGGGCCATGGGGCCATTTTTGGCTCTAACCGAAATCACGTCCGCCGTTAAAACATGCGATGGATTATTTATTTATTTATTACACTTCATCACTGCAAAAATACAAGAACAATTCAAAAACAAGACAAAAAGCAGCGAAAAGGAGGGGATGAACAGGTGTCAAGCACCTCTATCTACATCCCCCCTTGAACAGATTACAGAACCACACAAATTATACAAGAGAACAGGCGAAAATACAGAACATTAAAATAGTAAAATAGTAAAAATACAAATTTAAACATACAGTACAAAATATAGCTTAAATTATTAATTATCATTAATTTTTAATTTATTTACAAAGAGATAGAATTGTATAATATACATATGATAAACATTATGATTATCAGGGCCATCGGAACGGCACCAGTTGGCCGGACCACTGTTCCTCAATTATAATATAACATTTTTAAACTAATATATACGAATACCTATAAAATAATTTTATGAATTTATTATTTAATTTTCGTAATTTAGATGATCTTTAAAAAGAGGTATAAATATAAAATAACAATTAAATATTTATAAAAATTTAGGGGTTGGGCAAATAAAATTGTACCAGCAGTATGTTACTCAAAACTCTATGGTATTCATTGATTTGTAGGCCTACAATTTTAAATAAAATGAAAGCATATCGCATCATGTGTATTCGTAACACATCTTTTATTTTGCATATGTATATATATGTATATATATATATGTATATATTATGTATATATAATATATGTGTATATATACATATTATGTAAATATATGTATACCTATATATATATATATGTATATATGTACATATATGTACATATATATATACATATATATATATACATATATACATATAT
>NW_022739634.1:0-579 GCF_011630105.1 Anneissia japonica
AAAAAAAAAAAAAAAAACTGTAATAGAAGTATTTACATAAATTTTTTAAAAAATCATCAATTATTTTCATTGAGTTCAGACGCGAGGTATTGGAATTGGTAACATGCTTTTTTAAGTGAATGTATGAACGTAGAGAGAAAACAATAAGAAAATCTATAACATTTCAAAGAAGGTCATTGAACAAGCGTGGAAATAAATTAAGACATAAATTCATTATAGTATGCGACTTCAACATTTAGTTGTATGAGCGAATGAATCTGGGATACACCTTCACTACCTTGCATTATATTCTATTACATTGAATTCGATACACTAAGAGAAATTAAAAGATAGGCCTAACAATATTCGTTATGTAACTATACTGTGATATGTCTTATTTTGTTAGATTCAACTAGCCGTACGCTGGACGGCAGTGGAGGGATTATGCACCGGTAAGCGATTATATTCCATGAAGTCTGACGTGTGGTCTTTTGGAGTGCTAATGTGGGAGATATTAACTCTAGGTAAATTATAACGATGTATTGAATTTCATTATACAATTCTCTCCCCCACACTCTTCCCCCCCCCTCTCTCTCTCTC
>NW_022739635.1:0-1170 GCF_011630105.1 Anneissia japonica
ATGACCAGACCATCAAACCTTTTGTCTCTTTTCACATGATTAAATTTTCTGGGCTCCCGGTCTATATGGTGGGTTCAATCATGAATGTTCCTTCCTTACATAGGCTTGGCCACCATCAGCCTATCGGTGAAATGGCATAGGATAGCTAGGTATTGGAAACTGACACCTGATCAATTTTACAAATTTTTCAATTTACAAACACCATTTTGTAGATGAGTAGGTAAAATGGATGTTTTACTGTAGGCCTACTCTATTTCTCTTTTTTTCTTCTCCTACATAAAGTTAAAATTTATGCCAATATATGACCTGGTTTATATATTTAGATTAATGCAGTTAATATTTTAGTGAAAATATTCAGGCACTGAATGAGTGAGAAAAAGTTTTAATAGATAACAGTTGGAATAACAAATTTGATTTTCAATATTTTTATAAATTTTACTACAAAAATTCTTAAATTGGCTGGAAAAAACTTACTGTATATACACAAACTATACAAATGGAACCATTTGAACACTGTTAATTGGTGAGAAATTTTGGCGACTTTAGGCGAGCCAAGTGGCTGAGCAGTAAAACATGGGCACCACTAACTACAGCCTTAACATTGGCCAGAGTTCTGATATTTTCATTGTCTTCTCGGATAAGGATTAAAACCAAAGATTCAGTGTACATATCTGGCTTGTATGCACTTAAAAACAAACCATTGCATCTTTTAGAATGGTAAGGGGTTGTCCCAATGCTATGGTTCACATCAAAAGAAGTCCTTGTGAATGTGAACACGAAGCTACTAAACTACAGCTACTAAAGTATTTACAGACAACGCCGATACATAATTAAGCTTTGCATTATGAGTTATTATCCTACCTTAAAGCCCCATTCCCGGCAAAATTTCAGTTGTTAAGAAAAATCTAATTTTTGTATAATGTTATAAAGGTTTATAAATATAATACGGAATTGCTAGTTTAATGGAATTTAGACATTCCTAAGAATGGAAAAAATGTGAAATAAGACATAAATGCAGATGAATTTTCATGTTTGATTTTGCGATAGGTCGTGAGAAGAAATATCGTAGGCGCCAAAAACATTAGCCTATCCTAGCCTTACCTCAATTTAGGTTCTGTTATCACACATAAAAACGGCCGACATGATATTTTCCGTTGCTAGTAATGACAC
>NW_022739636.1:0-902 GCF_011630105.1 Anneissia japonica
TATTAAGGTTAGATACTTGGAAATAGCACACTATATGTCTGTCTCCACCCAATGTATCAGACATATGTACCTCAAATATGAATTCAATTTTAAAGATTATTAAGTACTTCAAATTTTATTTCTGAATCATGTTAGGAAATAAATCAGTCATAACACAAGTTTCTAAATAAATTATTAAAGCCAGACTATTAAACTTTCACTGTCAGTCTGTGGATTGTTCGATCATTTTCTTGATAATTTGCAGTATTTTTCTGAGATATCTCATCAAACTGATCATGTATCTTTAATCTTTTTTTTTTTGGGAAGACAAAATCTAATCAAATATTTTAAAGTCAAATTATAGCTAAAGCCCTGTCTAGATTATCTAATTTTTCCAAACACAGAGATCTCTGTGTTTGGTAACGCAACGCTTGACCGCCAAACACGGATAGATTGGGTAATTACCGGCATGTACTAACAATTTGAACACTATATTCAGTCTGGACCGTAAGTGTTTCATTATTTCAATGTAACTTATTCTCAGTGATCTCATATTGCATGGCGAAACTGAAATGCGGTTATCTCAGCTTCATTGTGTGAATATGCGTTAAATAAATAAAGTGAGTCACATTCATTTTTACTGTTACGGGTCACAGATTGTGATTAGAATAAAGTGTTTTGTACCATTGTAAAGCTAAAATGTTTGTAATTCTTGTAGTATTTATTACATGTCAATCTGATCACATACATACTCTCAACGAGCTTCGGAAAAGTGTTAAAATTCGCTAAAAAGTCTGGTGGTGGCTGATACTATCTTTACAAACCCCTTGGCAATCAGAGTGTTAAACATCATTGTCAATGTATAATTTGATGATCTCGAAGAATACAATTTTAAGCTGTCACAACTTACCCTATGTAAAATC
>NW_022739637.1:0-2345 GCF_011630105.1 Anneissia japonica
TTTTGTAAACATGTGATATAGGAGAGCCACTGAATATCTAACCTTCTAAGATGAACTGGAAGGTTGGAAGAATACGCTCATTAGTCCTATATTATTATACTCTCATGGATAAGGGTTTGCACGGGTTCATCTCTCTTAACTAAACAATTTAAAACTTCGTCGCGGCCTATTTTTGGCATAATACAATATCATATCCTTTCATCCATTTTTTGAACCGACAATTTTTAGGGGTTTCCGCTGACGTGTTTACTGTCATGTACACGTGATGACATGTGGCATGCATATCATTCGTTCCTTAAGCATTTTAACCAATCACTGCTTATCAAGTATATGAAAACGACATTCAATTTTGTATATAAGTACTTATACAAAGAAGAAGCTATTGGGCATTAAATACAATATCGTTATAAATCACAATGTATCATAGTCTTGTATCGATTTTTGTCTACTGTCGTGTACACGTGATGAAATGTAGCATGCATATCATTTGTTTCTTTGAAGCTTTTTAACCAATCAGTGCTTATCAAGTATATAATGAAAACTACACTCAATCTTGTATAAGCACTTATAAAGAAGAAGCCACATACCAGTTTGTTTTAACGTTAACATAGTCGTCAAAATGGCATCATTGGTGGTTCATCTGATATTACTCCAAGCAATCGTCATCGGTTATTTAAAATTAATACAAGCCAATAGTATAGGCCAAGAACCCGAGTTGCGAAGTTTCAAATTTACGCCGGAGGAGGCACAAGGTATTGTGGATAGCCACAACAAACTTAGGTCACAGGTACAGCCTGAGGCTGCTAACATGCGATATATGGTAAGTTGAAAAAAAAAAAACACGCATTTTTCTTATAGTTGCTTATACCTGATACAGGCCAACCGTATGTTTTATGGGATAGTCCTCGTATACGCCTATAGTACAGTTAGTACTGTTACATTATACCAGGTCGTAGTGAAAGCGTTAAATTTGTTATGAAAACTAGATTGTAATGCCAGAAACAATAAATCATTTAGGCCTATAAACATTTGTCTAATATGTTCATTCAATGATCAGTTGAGGGGCGCTAATTCGCAAAACATGGTGATTTTAGGTGGTTTTTAACTACTTGACCGTGATTTTTGGGGGGCGCGTGTTATATAATTTAGAACATAATATAGAGTGATCAATTGTATCAAAAGCTTTACGAAAATCAATAAAAAATACCAACTGAAGATTTTTTTAATTATCAATATCATATTGGAGATTATTAACAAGATTAATTAAAGATAATTTTGTATTACATTTTTTCCTAAAACCATATTGATGTTTATAGAACAAATTATATTTTTCATAATAAGAAATTAATATTTCGTTAAATAATTTTTCCAAAACTTTACCTAAAACAGAAAGAATAGAAATCGGTCGATAATCACTCAGCAATTCTGTCTTACCCTTTTTTAAATAATTGGATAACGCGTGCAGTTTTAAAAGAAGATGAAAATGTTGATTTTTGAAATAAAATATTAAATATGGCAAAGAGGCATCTATATAAATGTACCCAATGGAGATCAATTTAGCAGGTAAATTATTATATCCCATAGCTATATTTTTATCAAGAGAAGACAGTAAATTAAAGACCTCAATTGGTGGAATAGGTTCTAAGAAAGATGAGTCAGTACACGGTTGACTAAGAAAGGAGGAGAAATTAATTGATTCATCGTTGGGAATGTTTTTAGCTAACTCAGGACCAATATTAGTAAAACAAAATGATTAAACTCGTTAATTATAGCACTAGCATCCGTAATAGTAATATCACCATATGATTTGGTGACTAATTGTATCTGCCAATGTATTTGTAGATGCTTTTCTTCCAAGTAAATTATTTAGTATCTGCAATGTTTTCATAGAATTATTTTTATTTTTGAATATTAAATCATTATAAAAAGTCTTTTTTGTCACCTTATGTAAGTTATTTAAAATGTTTCTGTATTTTTTATAATCGGAAAATAAGGTTGGTTCGAAATTTTATTTTATTACATTAGAAAATAATTTGTGTTTTTACTTTATGGATTTTTTAAAATCAAACTTTATGCAAATAATTAAACTTTGGATAACCAAGGATGTGGAAAATAATAGGTCTGTATAACAAACATGAATTTTGAAAAGAAATTTAGGAGAGGAATGCTAGGCTGAATTCAAGCCAATGACATTGAAGTTGAAGCAAATGAAAGAAATCCACCAGTTTGTTAATGCTAAGAATGCTTTGACACTCGCCGGTTCATGTTTATACTTTATATAATAAACATGATATACATTTATTTACATCAATTTTATCTCTTTTTTTCGAGCTGCGTTTCTTATT
>NW_022739638.1:0-610 GCF_011630105.1 Anneissia japonica
TTTATTCGTAACATTAGGATTTTTCCAAGAAAACAACTCAACTCTTACATTTATAAAATTCTGTTCAGTGTACTCATTTAAATATAGCTAAATATTTTAAATGTAAATTTAGCATAGGTATTATATTTAAATTCCAAGCATTGGTTTAATTGGAAAGTCTTAAGTAAAACATTTTAAAATTTATATGTATGTATTTTATTTTCTTGTTGAATTGTCTTAGTTATAAAAATAATTACTAATATACAGACTAAAATTTATATTGTGGCCACAATTTGGTCATGGTCATATTGCAACTCATTCTTTAAAAGATGAAGAACAATGCATTCTTCTTTTATTAATTGCACTCTGCAATACAACTTGGTATTATGTCCTATTATGCCCTTCCACCAGCTAGGGAACTAATTAAATATGCATCATTGTCTTCTGTGATTGATTGTTCACTTTTCAATGCTTGGTGGATAATATAATGCACTGTTCCGGATTTTTTTGCTTTGGTGGATGGATATAATGCGTAACTCTCATATTAATTTCATATTTATAAACATTTTTTGGGGTATATGTTCAATTCACATGATAAATTAAATCCATAGAATGCCCCTAAGCCAAAAAT
>NW_022739639.1:0-10701 GCF_011630105.1 Anneissia japonica
TGGCTATATATTTCTCAAATTATTTTTTAAAGTCCATTTTTAATGTTGTTTTTACGACTGTCTTTCACGAATTTGGCAGCCATATGTCTCGGAGGATAGGCACACGGATGTAATTACACGCATGCGTGAAATCCACAATACACAAGTTTTTAGTCAGCTATTATTTTTGTTTCGCAGATTTATAGTGTTCATAACAAATTAAATTCTTATTATTATTAATATAAAATGGCAAGTGACAATCAGTCATCATCTGAAGAAGAAGAAGAAATAGCTGCGGAGCCTCGTAGGCCTATTGTAAATTTTGGACAAATTGTAGCATTTGGCGACGATGAGCCAAGGCCCGTCGCTGGTGCTTTCGCTGGTGCTGTCAACAATGATGCTAGGCTTGCTGAACTTGTTCGCCTTGGTTTACCAGGCAATATAAACGTGCGGCAAGGACGGGAATGGTAATTTTATTCATATCATATGTTTTTTGAACATCATAAACTGGTTGTTTGACATCCTGTAGCAGATTTATTATGTCAAAGCAAATGCTATGCATAGAGGGTAGCTAGGGGCCTAGGCTAGGCCTACTAGGCCTATACTAGGGCCTAGGCCTAGTTTAAAAAAGATTTTTTCGGAAAAATCTGCGCGGAAATCGGCCCTTATTATTCCAATCGCGCGGACGGTTTTTATGGCATTTTTTGTTTGGATGGAAGCTTTTAACTAGGCCTAGGAGCCTAGCCAATTTATAGTCTGGGGTCTACCTTCCCTAGGCTAGGCCATCTAGGCCTATAGGCTAGGCTAGTCTACTGTAGCTAGGTCTAAATGCCTAGGCCTAGGATAGCCCTTCTTTGCCTGTCTAGGCCTATCCTGTATCATTTGGGTGGTACTAAAGTAAGGACTGTTGCCATATATTGGGCCTGTTTTAGTTGGTGAGCCTACGTAGTTAGTTGGGGGTGTATACCCATGGGAATTCCATTTTAACCAAATTAAAAAAACTATCCCTTTATCTGACATCAGCATGCCCTATTTAAAGTTGTGTATGGATGGAAAATCAAACGGAAATATTTTAACACTGGATGCCTAATTTAAAGCCTATCTTTTATATTTTTTTTCTAAATGTATTTGTAGACTAGAAGTCAACTGAGCCCTTCAAATCATACCGTGGGCTTTTATTTAGAACCTGCCTGAGTTATGATATTTGGGCCTAGTCCTTCTGTTATGTTCTATAAAATCATTAGTTTAATATAAAATGCACTTCTGTTATTTTCAGGTGTACTTGTGGAAACTGCATCGTGGAAGAGATGTGGGAAAATCGTTCCTGTTGCCAAGAAGTAAGAACCATTTGATTAAAATACAAATTAAGGCCATGTAAAAGAAAATAATTGGTTAGCATCCCCTCCCTACCATCAGAGAGGACACCAACCATACAGTAATTGGTTAGTATCTTCTCCCTACCATCAGAAAGGCCACCGACTCAAATGATTTTTTTTAACAAAAGACTCACAAACTCCATTTAATATCTAGGTTTATTTACCACCCGTCCGCTCGTTAGCCAGAGCACTTGCAGTTCTATGCTCTGCTGTTGTTCTATACTACTGTAGCCACATGGCATCCATGATGCCTGTTGTGTTGGAATAAATTGTGCATGATTTAGAGAAATTGCATTATGACTTATTCATAGGTAAAGTTTCTGCTTGGTATAGATGAATTATATAATTTCTTGATATAAGCTTTGAGGCAGAATTCTTGTCATCATGTTATCTAAAACTTCATAAAGGAGGGTCGTACCACCTTATTTTTTCTGGAAAATGTTCTCAAAAAACTAATCTACTCCACTATGACTGAAAAAAAAAAAATTGAAAAATGTTTTTGACCTGAAATAAAGATGGAAAAAGAAAAGCCTATCTAAGTAGTGTATTAAAATAGGCCTATGCATTACAGTGCAGTAGCATAGTACTTTCGTATTGTTAATGTTCCAGGTATCGATAATATACAGATTTCTCTTATTATAAAGTACAAGTTATGTTTTATAAATAAGTGTAGTATAAATTATGTTTTTAACACAGGAAACTCTCATATGGTAAATAAAATAATGCTAGTCTAGAGTATTACTGCACTGTGTAAAAGGCATATTACATTTCCTGTGTTGTATTGCAGATTAAATGCTTTTAAAGTCTTCAGTTGCCCGATTATTACTTTATAATTCATGTTCCATCTTTTTTAACAGATTGAAAAGGTTATGCAAAAAAACAGGGAAGAACCGTATCACAATGGGTGCATTACCACACATCCTTGGTTTGAACCAGCCATTTTAAATCCTGCAACACTACAAATTGCATATTGGCAGTATGTTTCGCAATACCAGGAGCCTGTGGCCGAAGGGGGAGCCGAAAGGTAAAGAATATATAGATGAATTATTTTTGTACTTCTAATGTAATTATTTCCCTGTTTGTAATTTCTGCAGGTATTATTCTCCCGGAGATGACTGAAGTTTCTTAATTACAACTACGACGGTTCTTTTCAAAACTACCTACGTGGTGTACCGCAAACATCAACATATATTTTTGTTCTATTAGCAATACTGTATATTAGTTAATATTTTGGGTGGTACCTTACTTTTTCGTCGTGTGTGCACTTACAAGCAAGTCTTGCAAAATACCCACCGCTTACAAATTGGAATTGACCAATAAAATATTTTATTATGAGGTGTAGTTATGCTTTAATTCTTGTTTTCTCTTCCCCTCACACCAAAAAAATCTATATTCAAATTGCTTCACAATTTCTTTTTCTTTTTTTTCCAGGCGTTACAGGTATACAGCCTATCGGCAATTTGTACGTTGGTGCTGGGGTTATCTTGGCAAAGACAGGCGGGTGCCGATCATGTCATGTGTAATGAAGTCTGTACGCGAGGCATTTCCTGACCCCAGTGCCAACTACACAGGGTTTAAATATCCTCCCCTAGATAGGTGAATTTTAGCTTCTCCTTCGACCAGAGGCTCCTCATACTGTAACAATATGCAATTTCAAGTAGTGTACTGTAAAACCAGAAACTTTCGCAGAACAAAACTTTCGCGAATCGCAAAAGGCCAAAATTTTATTCATGAGAGGAATACCATACAAAAGCTTAAAATATTGTATTGTGAGTTCTAGGCCTAGGTTAGCAGCCAACCTCAGCTGCTAGGACCAGGACTTAGCTGGCCATCCCAGGCACAGTTAAAAAAGACACAAGTTTACATACATTACATTATACTCACTCATACGATATTCCTAAATTTTGTATGGTATTCAAGCATCCTACAATGAATCTGGACCATTCGCAAAATTCGCGAAAGTTTAATACACGCGAAATTTTCTGGTTTTACAGATATTAAGGAGGTTTCACGTGTATGGCTAGTGTGACGGATACATTATCATTTTGACATCATACGCCGGCTGCAATCGGCTAAACGTGTGGACGACACGCATATCTCGCTCACTATACATAAGTGAAAAAACGCGTAGGGAAATTTTGGATTTCTTATAGGATCTTTGTTTATTTTTTTGACATTTATATCATTTTGGGGAATCAAAATGCCTGGTGTTGGAATTTTGTACTTACTTACTTGTAGCCAGGCACTTTTGGGTCATAAAAAACAATAGGGCCTATCACAAAATGTGGGCAACAAATGAAGTATTTTTCGGCTACAATTTCAAATTTCAATTTCCGAAACCTTACATATACTAATAAAACTTTGAGAGGCATGATGAGAGAAGAGAAGACAATATAGTAGGCCTAAGCTAAGGCCCTAGGCTACGCTTGAATTGCGCCGTGATTGCGAAAAACACAGAATGGTTGCGAACTGTTACGGAGATCAACTGTAATGTTAATCAGAGATTGCAATAAAGTTCTTTGTATTTCGGAGAGCTAATGTATACGTACACGTATTTGTTTGCATGTGAAACCTCTCTATTGAAAAATTTAAAATGGCTGGTTAAAATAAAGGATGTGTTGTCATCTAACTGGAAATATTGATGATTTCAAATAAAAATTTAAAAAATGTCTATTTTTATTATTCCCTCCACTGAGTTGAAATCTCCAAAGATATGTGTATTTCTTCCTAATTCTCTAAATTTGAAGCATTTACTATACTATTTTACATTTACCAATGATTGTGGAAAAACTATGTGCTAAATAAGAAAACAAAATTTTATTTTTATTTCTCATCCGATAATCGTAATGAAACAATAAGTATGTGAAGCAAGGAACCAAAAAATTATCGCCTTAGTATGTGGTTCTTCAGGTTCTGCGTAACCTCATTGTTGAACTACTAGAGTCCTAGCCTCTGTGTAATAAATTACCATTTCTTGCCTTAGGGTACAACATTAAATACATAAAAAGTTATCATGAGTCTATTTCCCACACGATTAAAATTGTAATGGTACTGGGCTTGGTCTACAGGTCATTCCATTTATAGAAAAAGCCTTTTTAAAGGAGAAAACGTACCTGACCATAGTAGCCTAGATAAATACTTAAATCTCGCTATATGTTAATGTATTGCCAGTATGAATTACTATGTCTGTATTAAATTAATCTTATCTATTAAAATTGTATACAGTATTTAAACAATATTATATATTTGGTTAATTACAATGCAATCCAACTATATAATATAGAATGCCCTGAAATTGAGAGGTGTTTTTTGTTCATAAATAAGCCTATACTATCTGCATATCATTCATGATGGTTATAAAATACATATCAGGGCATACTGCATGTGTATAAAATAGACTATGTAAAGCATAATTCCAATAGCTTATGAATTACAGAGCAAACAATACAGTGCAAGATGTAAAAGTGTGTGTTTCAATTTTTCTGACATTACTAGGCCCCTATTTATTAACAAAATTAAGGCATTACACTATACCAGGTTTTGTATTCACAATTTACATTCAGCAACCTGTGTGTGACTGACTCATGATATTCCTATATTATTTAACACTGACGAATTCTTATTTTTCACAAAATGGGACAACCTTTGCTAAGTACTGAAACAAAGTAAAGACACTTTCCATTAATTAGCTTGACAGCAGAAGAGAAATCATATTTATTTTAGTAATGTGTGCTTCATAATATTGAGCCTGTAGTCCAACAACCTTAAAAAGGTTCAATGATGCTATTTAACAATATGCATGTAACACTATATACAGTATAATTTTTATCCAATTTACAGTTTGATTATGATTGCAGTATTCATGCTACAAGAGCATGCTTTATTATCATTAAATGTAAAGATATATATAATTGTAATCCAATTAAATTTGTTTACAAAATAATTAATGGTAATTGCTTGTTTATTGCAAGAACAGTACAGTATTATCATTTCACAAAATCCAACATAATTGGTTATATAAAATTATTTTCCATGTTTTTTTCTACATAAATTCAACACATCAGAATGCAATTAAGTCACCAGAAACTATCTTTTGTATTTTTTGTCCTCTTTCCCAACAAGAAAAGTTATAGAAACATTTAATAAGTGGGTAGAATTTGTTAATACAGTACGAGGAAGTAGTAGTTTGGAAACCATGTCACAAGATATGCAGTAGGTATTTTACTATGGAAGATAACAAGAACTTCCTCAATAGATCAGAAATGTTTGAAGTACAAACCAAAAGCTTTTCCAACTATTAAAGCCCAGGTTGAGGATAAGCCATCCCAGCCATGTATACAAGTACTAGACGTTTGCAGAATGCTGATCTACAATACACTTTCTGTATTTATAAGAACACATTTTATAACAACCCAAAGGATGAATTTGCTAAAAAATTACGAACAAATTGAGGCTGAGGTAAAATGTCAAATAAGGTTTTTACTACTTTTAATAGAAAAAACAACCAATCTGATCTGCAAGTATTTGCAGTAGGCTTGACTATCCAATAACCTCTATAGCACAGTAATATACTGCTGTACAATAATAATTTTCTGTTTGAAAAGTGTGTGAAATTAAGAACAAAATACAGCAAGTAAATTTTGAGCCTGGAATCGGCAAAAAATAATAATAGTGAGCCTGGGCATAATTGGAATGGTTCTTATAAAAAAAAGTGTAACATCGTCATGTTACTGTATGGCTATTGATTTCTGAATCGGCTGAGAAGACTGGACACAAACTGATTTTTGTCTGGTTTCGGCAATTTTCCAGCAATTGTTCCAGGGTCGCACATTATGTCAGCAGTATAAAAGAATTCTTTCATGTTACTTTTAGCCATGTACAAAGCCATTTCAATTATGTTAACAGCGTATTCTGCAAAGACAGACAACATTTACATATTATAACACATGAAATGCCTGACCCAAATGCTGATATACTGTAAATGGTGGAAATTATGCTTATAAATGCATTTATTTTTTTGAAAAGGTATCTTACCAAATGTAGGCTCGACAAGATGTTTTTTAGCTACCCAGTCTTTTTTTGCACGAGAGAACCACAAAGAGTATTCAAGATCGCCTTCCTTGTTTTCTTGTTGTGCTCTTCCAACATTCTCATTAAAATGCAAAGCTGCTATGTAGGTTCTGAGATAAAATTAAAAAATGGAAGTTACAGTAAGAGCTATTCAAAAACTTCATTGATGTACAGTAATTTGTATTTCAACATATTTTTTCTGGTGTCTATGGTTGGAGAACTTTGTAGCTATTTGCATGTCTGTTTACGTGGTTACATCTTGCAAATGACTAACAAGTCCATCACTGCAAGGTTTCAGATGTCTGTGCTCAGGAAAATCCAAGTTTTTTTTTTTTAGTCTAAGACTATTTCAAAAAAGCATTTATAAATTAAATAAATTATATATTCATGTATATATTTACAATATTATACAGTATGAAAATATAACAATTATTCTACACTAGCTATTCATTTGTCAAGCACTTTATCATTGCCTCCACCCAGGAGTAAAAGAAGGTACTTTTTAGGATCCAAAGCCAATACTAGCTGAAACATGTGATACAATTTCCGGCAGCTGTCACAATATAGAATATGAAGCACCTACAAGACTTGACCAACATAATATTTAAAAAAATAAATAAATAATACTATACCTTGCCACCATTCCTTTAAAGCGGTAATGGTTCATTTTTGGAGCAAAGTGATTTATAATCTGATGGAAGGACTCGTTGGAGTAAGTTTGAATTGTGGGCGACATTTTCTGAACTGACTTCAACAAGTATGGTGAATTTAAAATCTTAGATAACACTTCATCTGCTTTAGAATCTAGAAAAAAACTTAATTCAATTAATTCAAAAAGGGAAAATTACTCACAAATAATCTGGATCGGTTTGTTCTTCTAAAGAAGGAACATAATCTGTATCATCATGATCACTGTCACTATCATCTTCTATTAGAAGATGTAGCGTCTCCAGTTTCTTTAAATCCATTTCTTCATTCTCACATTCTGTTGTATCTAAATAAATAGTATTGTATATAATTGTGAAACCAAGGAAAAGTTTCAAGTTCACTGACTAATTTGTTGAATAAAAAATGAATCATGCACTGTCAACCACAACAAAAACAATTTAACGAAATGTTATTAACATTAAAAAAAGAACCATTAACAGAAAATAAATCAATTTTAAAACTTAAAATGTGATACAGAAATAGAACTACTCAAAAAGTAACAATAAATAGAACAATAAAAAGTAATTTTGCTCTAATAGACTGTAAATGTATCAACTCATTTATGGTTTCAATACAAGTGATAATATACATGCAAGCAGAATATGCAATTGAACATTTTTGTTAGTGTGTAATGCAATTTCAGGAGACAATAACGTAAAACATGTAATATAATGACTGTTGGATAAAGAACATTTCTTCAAATTGAAAGTTACTTTTAGTATTTATAATAATTAAATAGAAACAAAAGTCTTATTTTGAAACTATAACATGTTATTGAAAATGTATTTTCTATCTAATGTAAAAAACATAATAAAATAAAACAATGTTATATTTTGAACCCTCTCAATGTAAAGCCTACAATCAATACCTGCCAACCTTGATTTTCCTTGAGCCTGGTGTAAAAATTATAGTGAATTACTATACTACTACTACTACTGTACAGTAATACATATAATAAATTTCAAAATATTCCCTAATTTACAATTAAACATACTGTACTATGTCTGTTTGTAAAACAAAACATATAGTACGGGTTTCCTCACTTACATAATGAGAATTGATGTTGAAATTATAAAGCTGAAAAATGAGGCATGTTGTGGCAAAATGGCTAAGTTGTAGCAAAAATTAAAATCCAAGTTATTGTTTTCAGATACCTGAGTACGTGATCCTTAATATGAGGGGTCATTAATTGAAATTGGACATTTCAAGCCCAATTTATTGGAATGTGAAAGTACAGCATTCTTAGAGTCAAGATAAACATAATTTTGAGTGGAAGGTAGGAAATCCCTGTGCTAAAAAACAAAGGCTTTTTGAAGAAAAATAATAAACAAAAAAAAAGAATAGAAGCAATAGCTTTCCCACTGCCGTGGGAAAGCTAATAAATCTTTTTTTAAAAATCAGAAAAATATCTACTACATACCGATGTACCAGCCACTTCCTCTTGGACCTGGTCTAATAGAATCTGAAAAATAAATAAATCATTTTAAAACATGGCCTTTTAAAGGAAACGAGTGAAAAGTGTTCTGCCAATCAATACTGTTTTGACATGCAACCTTGAATTATGCACGCTCATGCCACAGGCCTATAACACAGGCCTACTGTAGGTAACTAGTACACGTTGTTAGCCTAGCTAGTATTATTGATTTAACCTGGCTAAGCCAAGGTTAGTGAGTGTATAATTCCATGTTATTGTTACAGCAAACCTTCAATCATTTTTGAATATTTTGTTTAGGTCATACCTGTCAACCTTGAGAGGATCGGGTGACACATAATGTAATATTCATTACAAATTGAAAAAGAAACATAATTTTCTCAAATTTTAGGATAAGCATAAGTTCTGCCGGCGTGTGACTGTAAGATTTGATTTGAATACGTAACATTTACAGCAAATGCGTAAGACTTAGGCCTAGGCCCTACGGCGAAAGGGAAGACATGTCTGTTAGGCCTACTAGGGGCCTAGGCATAGGGTAGATTAGATAGATAGTAGGGCCTAGTACTACTAGTAGTAGACCCCAGGACAGCTGCTGCTAGAGGCCTAGTTATAGTAGTTAGTGGTAGTATAGATTAGTAAGGTACGATTTTGTGCATCCATTTTCCTAGCAATCTTTGGCGCAAAATTGCTAGGCCTACGTCGGATAGGGCCGCCTAGGGCTAGCCACCACCCCCCCCCCCACACCCTAACTAGACTAAGCCTAGGCCTAGGCTAGCTATGCTACCTAGTCTAGGCCCTAGCTAGCTAGGCTAGTCTAGCTACTTTACTTACACTTTCAACCTCCCGTTTCCGCCGGTATGCAGATTTCGTTTTTTTTCTTTTTTTGGTCTGGGATGGCATTTCCTCAACATCTTCTTCCTCACTGTCCTTTACTGGTGCTCTAATAGTTGGAAAAGCTTTCGGATTGAGCCTGAACTTCACTTTGACTCCTTGTTTATCCATCTCTGATCTCATGAGGTAATTCATGTTGTCTTCTGTAGTAAAGTGCCTGCTGCATATTTTGTGACATGATTTCCATATGTACTTCTTCCTCGTCGTATTAACAAATTCTACCCACTTATTAAAAGTTTCTATATCTTTATCTTTCTTTGGAAAGAGGAAAAAAGATACATTTGGGTGACTTAATTGCGTTCGATTACAACCGCCTACACAACAAGAGTTCGGCATCTTGTTTGTTATCACAGATACGTCGTCGGCGATTATCGTGTCAAAGTGCAATTTGATTGACCAATCACAAAGCACTTACAGTCGGGAATATAGCGCGGTTGTTTCAAAAATCTGAACGATCGCAGTGGGTTTAGAATGCATATGAAAACAAAGATGGCGTATCGACATGTCGGCCATTTTTCGGAGAATTTACTCTACAAATGTTTTTATTAATTTCTCAAATTCAACAAATTGTTCAAGGTTAGTATTTGGTGACTGGTTTATTGACTACCTAAGGATTCCAAAACCTTCATTCATTGGATTTTTGAAAATTGTTTCTTATCCATTTTAAGGAAAAACTGACTACAGCACCTGTTTTGGGATACCCAGATTTTCAAAAACCATTTATTCTTGAGACGGATGCTAGTCATCAGGGACTTGGGGCTATCTTGTCACAAATGCAGGGAAAGAATAAGGTTGTCATCGCTTATGCAAGTAGAAGTTTGAAACCAAACGAAAGAAACATGCAAAATTATTCAAGCATGAAATTAGAACTATTGGCTTTGAAATGGGCTATTTGCCAGAAGTTTCGTGACATCTTGATAGGTGCACAATTCGAAGTGTTTACAGATAACAACCCGCTCAGCTACCTGCAGTAATCTGCTAAGTTAGGTGCGACGGAGATGAGGTGGACAGCAGAATTAGCCCAGTTTAACTTTACGGTTAAGTATCGATCAGGAAAAAGTAATGCAAATGCGGATGCATTGAGTCGGAAATTGGACCATGGGACCGAACCTTGGACGACTAGACTGGAAGAAGTAACAGCATTTCACCCAGTAAATCCAGTGTTAAAAGATGATACACATGTTCCACTAGAGATCAGAACGAAATTCTGTGAGACTAATCCACTATTTCTATTAAATGCAATGC
>NW_022739639.1:12822-15206 GCF_011630105.1 Anneissia japonica
GGTATTGACTAGAGTTCGGAGCTGATTGTTGGCTTAATTAGTTAATGTTTATCGTATTAATTACAGTTTGGATTATTGTAGTTTGTATGCCTACATCTGCTATAGAAAATACTACATTATTATGTGCTGTAAATACAATTATTTGTTCGTAGGCCTAAGATACTTTCCATTTTATTCCATCACGGTCATGCACGAGATGCGTGATTAGTTACTAGGGGAGCTAGTTTATAATTATAGAGGGCGCTACTTCACAGCATATTAACAGCTATTGTTTACCGTTGCACACGGCGTATTATCTACATCGTCCAGTTATTAATTGAGAAGTAGTTAAGATAGTGAAAGTATATTCAGTATTATTGCTGAGTACTGTGATATAATGGCTTTAACTAAATCTTAGTTGATGTATTAATATTTACGGTCATAAAGTCAGGGTGATTATAATAAATGAAGATAAGTAATTAAAATAGTGAAGTTGTAGTACTGCATACTGTAGGTTGTTATTACTATAACTCTTTACTGAAATTGTTATTGTGTTATTGTTAATGACTATAAGAGAATTGTTGTTCTTATTCTAAGATGATGATTGACAGGTAAATAATTATTACATGGTAAATATTACATAACCAGTGTTAACTATCTACATGATTGTTACAGTGTAGTACAGGTAGCTTATTTTCTTCTATTTAGTGCCATCACTGGGTAGAGTGATCGTATCTTATGTGAACGTATTGCTCAGGAGCTGCAAAGCCGGGGTAAGCGATGGTTTAAATGTCGTTTCACAAAATCTTGTTATTAATATTGTGGTTGTATATTAATGTGATGGAAGTCTGCTACCTTGTATAATGGATGTAAAATGGAGGTTTCCATGTATAGTAATGATACTATAAAATATATAATATGTAATATGATCTCAACATTTCGTTAAGGTTAAAAGTGTGGAAAATGTTAATCAACGGCTTGTGACTCCCTGTCCACCGTTAATGAACTGGCATCTCTCTGATGACATACTTAATATACCATTTGCGAACTACATAAGATTAACAAAATTTAAGCAATTTATTTATAATTACACATAAAGTTAAAGCAAATGTTAAATGATTTCAAGTTTATTTTATTGCACTAGACTGATGTTTATGTCTTATGCATTGCAGGTTTTTCTCTGATTGGAAAATAAAAGAATTTAAGATCGGCAATGGTGTTGTCATCTTTTTCCTGTTTACATACTGAAAAATATTCACTATAAATTACAGTAAATTGCATGGACAGTTAGAGATTTCTCTATAGAGTGGCACTGTACCCAAAAAAAAAAATTAATTTGGTTTTTATGTGCAAAATGTTACTGAAAAGGTTGTGTAATAGGCTAATTGCCTGGGTTAATAATGGGCTTAAGCTAAAACAATATAACATTTTGCAGGCAACACCAAACAACATGCATGGATAGAGAACAAAAGTTTGAAAACAAACTTTAAGGCACATATTTTAATGTATAATAAATATTTTAAGGTTTAAAAACATTTTTCTTTAAGGGCAACTCAAACAACATCATACTACAAAGTTAAGTGCCATTTATCGTTGGAGAATACTAATGTAATGTTGCAATTTTTTTATTATGTCTTGGAGAACCCTCATAATGTTTTACTTTTGGCTATCCATGGAGTGCATTTTATATTTTTCTCCTGAAATTTTGTAATAAATAAATAAACATGTTTAAATAATATTCTACGATGAGACTGTCCCCAATTAATTTAAACTTATTAATAAGTAAGACAAATGCGGTTGACTGCTTGAATAACTTCTTAGGTACCCAGACTTTAATTTAAAATTGATCTATGAAACAAATCACTGAAAGTCCGAAAACAATGAACACATTCAAAGTTTTCCTTTCTTTGCAATTAGAATAGCACCTGAACTGCCTGTTCTCAAAGCAATTTGTTTATATCTTGTTCACATTTTTTTTAAAGCATAAATCGTATTGATTGAAGGACGGTGCAAAACCTCCCAATGAAAAAATGGTTATGTGTGAGTTTCACTTGTGTCATGTTTACATATATCTGTACAAATTTCAACCCAATCCAACTCATATTAGCTGAGCTATGAATGAAAGTAAAAACAATGAAAACAAAAATTAGTTTTTTCATTGAGTTTTATTCTCCAAAACTTTGAATATTCATGCTTCTGTGATATACATATTTTTATACCATCTCACCTCTTATCTCAGCAGTTTTGAATTCTTCCTTTTTCACTCTTACCCAATACATGTAAGGATGGATGTGTATTACGGTATGTTTATTTTGCATATAGGCAGCTATGAGAAAGCATGGAACATAGCCAGGAAAGCCGAAGAAACGTCCAGCATAGAATCGGACGACAATATCCTGCAACAG
>NW_022739640.1:0-571 GCF_011630105.1 Anneissia japonica
ACATTTGATATACATAGCATATGTAAAAGTGACTAAAAACATACATTTATTTCCCTTACCCCCATTTTAATTAGCCCAAAATAGGATATTTTATGTCAAATTTTAAAGCGTTATAAAAAAAATTGCCCAAGCTCTAAGAATGGGGATTTTTTTTCTGAGACACTATATGATATACTGATTCAGAAAAACCAAAAATTAATTTTCCTTTACTTTTTTCCCGCTAATTTCCTACTGCATCCAGGCTATCTGTGCTGTACCAATTAGCATAGTCTCGGTTTTTGTATGATTAAGCAGTATTTTGTTACAAGAAAGCCAACTTTGTAGATTAATGAGATCAGAAGTAAGTTTATGTTCAATTGTAGGAACATGTGTATCAGCAATATAGAGGATAGTATCATCAGTGTACATGTTAACTGTAGAATAGGAGATGCAAGAAGGAAGGTCGTTAATGAAGATAGTAAATAATAAGGGCCCAAGATAAAGCCTTGTTGGGTCTTTAATAGATAAAAAAAAAAATTAAAAAAATAAAATGTGTAATAATATTGAGAATAGTGGTCCGGCCAAAGCCGGT
>NW_022739641.1:0-1116 GCF_011630105.1 Anneissia japonica
AACATCAACAAAATCGCTGCCACCACCAAAATTATGAAGAAGAACAAAGGCAACTACAATAACCTCACTTAGGCCTAATAGATTTGCTCATTTGGAGTGACTTTCATTTCTTTTCTAATATAACATCATCAGATTTTACACAAAGTTAACTAACGCAACAATGCAATATACACATACAAAAATTCTTTATTTGTCAAAATAGCCATAAATAAAATTAACAAACGTACAATCGAAAACAGTTTAAAAAGGAGCCCTCGTGAAGCTCCAGGGGGACCTTAGTAAAACGTATACAATAAAAACCATAAATTTCAAATTATTAAACGAAAATTAAAGGAATGAAAAGATATATACTTTAAGCAACGAAACAATAAAACAAACTTTAAAATACCACACATTAACCACAACTATTAGTGTCGAGATATGGAAAATAACAGTACATATAAAGAAACTCTACAAACCATCATATCCTGGTAGGCAGATACATAAAACTCCTGAAGACCCATCGATGCAAAGGGCTCCATTCGCACAGGACTGTGTATTACAAAATGTGCTGGCCAACTCACAATGACGTCCCTGGTATCCAATAGGGCAGAGGCAAATGTACTGTGATCCATTGTTCTCACATGAACCTCCATTTAGGCAAGGAGATATGAAACAAACGTCAACACCTGTATAATCAATCAAATACATTTATAAAAGATCTACAATTGTTTAGGGAAAAATCTGAGCCAATTCCAAATAAAATGAAGAAAAAATAGTTATTTGTTTTAAGTTTATTTGACAATGCGATAAAGGCTACAAAGCTAAATACAAAAGCTGTAACAGAAGACGTTATCACATTTGTCAAATAGTATAAAACCGGCATACATCTAATTAAAATTATTTGTAGTGTTAAAAATAAGAAAGTCATAACATGTGTAATTTTAGAAGATATAGCAGAAATTAAACAACAAAGATCAAGAAATAATGCGGATACAATAGCTAATATAATACAAGTTAAATGGTACAAAGTACAAACAATATACATTTAATTGAATGGGATACATTGGAAGTTTTATTTTGCCTTTCATGTTAAAGTGCTATGGAGTATTAATATATATTATAGTCAACTGTAAA
>NW_022739642.1:0-877 GCF_011630105.1 Anneissia japonica
TTTACGATAGTGTGATTAATGAGACATTTGTTGATTAATTTATCGAAATCTATAATAGGTATATACCATTAATAATGATTCAGCATATTAAATCAATTTAAAAATTATTGAAGCAGCCGGGGCAAATAGTTGATAGTAAATAACAGTACAATGAATAGCCTCATAATTGTTGAATGCAATTACCTGTCTCTAGTAATACATTAAAAATACAAATTATAATTTGGGACAAAAAATTATTTTTACATGATATGACCCATGTCACGTGTACATCGTGAACTCAAGGCATACAGATTTCAACAAAAATTTAAAAAAAAACAGCGTGGTGATTAATCCTGGCGTGAGTAATCCTGCTGCTTTCTAGACGGAGTCGACGTTAAGGTAAATAAAACCCGAAAAAAAAAAACCTGTTCCAAAGGTACGTTTGCATACATTTTTATATCATTTGAAACATCTTACTTGAATCTATTATACTGTGTATGATGATGGTGATCACGCATACAGATTTCAAGAAAAATACAAAAACAGCATTTTTGCATACGTATTTGTGACATAGTTTTAAGTATTTATTAAAACATTGATACAAGCCAAAGTTTTCAGTTATTTCATTTGAAACCAGTGTCAGTATAATCTTGGTAAGCATGTGGTTAACATAAGCAAGAATTTAGTCCAATGAAACTGTTTATCATATTGATACCTTCGGAAGAACATTGACCCTACCGGCGTCACCACGGCGTCCCCACCGAACGATCTAACGCGACCTTGTTATGTGGGTGTTTTATAGATTAATGAGAATGGTAATATCACCGAAAAAATAGATAAAATGACAGATGAATGACCAACAAAGACAACTGAAGACAATAGTTTGTCATTAGAAGTT
>NW_022739643.1:0-948 GCF_011630105.1 Anneissia japonica
TTCCCGAAAATATATGTTTTTTTCTACATTAGAATCTGAAATCGATTAAATAAGTCCTTGAAACCCCTAAATTCCTAAAAGGTCAACTGTTGAGAAACGTCTGACCACCACCCCCACGGTCGGGGATATTGGTCCGCCGTCGGGAACATCCCTGGCGCCACACCTGTTATAAAACTGTTTCTTAGCCATGGAAATACAATTCATATTTAATTAGCCAGACATCATCAAATACATTTTGTGACATCCCCATGTGTAATGTTTTCTTATATATATTTTGCTGAAATTCTCATGTTAGTAAATGCGTATTTACTAATTGTATTTTCAGATTTTTCTCACAGATCGCTCGTCTTACGGAGTTGTATTCAGTTTGTTTGATGATTTGGAAGAGTTTGCAAAACCAAGAAATATTCATAAAGTAAATAAACCACTTTATGGGGATTCAACTTTCTCAGAAACAAACCCTACTTGACATAGTTAAATGTGTAGATGATATTGGTTTTAGATGTATTTTTTTTATAATGTATTCACATTTAAATTTTATTATTTATAATATTACAGTTTTGTTTATGAAAAGCAATAATATCTTAGGCCTATTACTAAATTGCATTGTTTAATGGTAAATATTATATATTGGTTTATCTACATTTAAATTGTTTTAATTTTATTTTAAATAATGTTTTATATATTTTAAGGGACACTTCGAGATGACTAATCTCCAAATGATCATATTCTGGATAAGGTCGATTTACGAACACACCGTACTGCTACATGGCACAGATGAAAAACTATTGATTAATGGAAGGATAGCATCACCACCAATTAGTCTAATTGGGACGCATAAGGACCTACTACCAGGGAGTGATGCTGAGAAGCAGGCACTGGTAAGACAATAAAAAAAATAATCTTTTACTCTTATTATATTTTAATTGCAGTATATATATATATATA
>NW_022739644.1:0-719 GCF_011630105.1 Anneissia japonica
TAGGTAGATTTCGGCCGCCACTGATCAAGTGCCAAAATGTATTGAGCGCTGTTAGTTAGCACTGACTGTTTGCTTCCAACTAGGCCTAGGCTAGGCTAGGCCTATTAACTAATGAGCGTTCGCTGTGTTCAGTGTTTTATGCCAAATCATTGTGTTTATTGTTTTTAGCTTTCAAGTATTGGAAAGAAATAGATGTTACAAAGTCGATTTTTGAAACACGTTTCTCTTTAACGTTATTAAGCCACAGACAGGAATGAAAGTTGTAGGTTTGCGTCCACCGCCCACATGCCTAAAAAGCTACTGCACAAAAATTTTCATTATTTTGAAAAAAAATATACTTTTTTTCAAAAAACAGACTTTCTAAGCCGTAAACAGACTGAAAAACGATCTATTCATCACTGATCATTCGTCACGAACACAGAGCGAAGGCAGGCCTGGCCACATCGCACCATGATCGCCGATCACTGCTGAGGTCATTTACGGGTCAAATCGATCTTTCTGACCAATAGGAAGTCTCGTATGTTTAAAGAGGTCTTAAATGTAGAAAAGGATCTGTTTTATAGGCTAGTGTACATTTATGACTGTAAGCATTGTTTCTTGGGAATAAATGTAAAATTACCAATGCCGCGGCTTGTGGACAGCATTTATAAAAAAAATAATGAAAAATGAAAAAATACCTCGTGTTTTTAAAATTTTTCGGATGCAAACCTACAACTTTC
>NW_022739645.1:0-1128 GCF_011630105.1 Anneissia japonica
ATATAAGCAAAATTGTATTCAAATTTTAAGTCTGAGAGTGTAATTTCCCGCCATCTAGAGGTGCCTTAACCACAAATTTTCTTACTTCAGCCCCAACCATGGTGGGGCTGAGGTGGTATAGATTCTCCATCTGCTAAAGTACCCAGTGGTGAATTCAAGGGGACCGAGCCGGCCCGCCCCGCCCCTAAATTGGTAAAAAAAAAATGGCGATATAAAGATAATTATATTCCAATTTTATGTATGGAAGTTCAATTTCCGGCCATCTAGAGGTGCCATAATCACAAATTTTCTTACCTCACCCAACCATGGTGGGGCTGAGTTAGTATAGGCTAGATCTTTTATCTGTGAAAATACCCTCAATGGGCACTTCTATTTCGAATTCCTGGATCCGACACTGGAAATTACAACAAATATGAAGTCATATTACAGTACCTTCCTGCCAATAAACTTCGTAAAATATCAGTACCTTCAGGGAGATTCGGCCCTTGGACCCCACCGAGGGGGCTAATCAATCTACTTGCTAAATATGAATACCAACATCATACAAATCAATTAATTAAATCAAGAGTTATGAGCAACGGTGGCGGAAAGTTATTTAAATATATAAATCCGATGAATAAAAATTACCGTATAATGTCGTATAAAACTCGACTTTTTTAGACAGCGACTCAAATCCAATATTAAGTAATTTTATTTTATATACAAGTATTTAAAAACACCTTCACAGAGTTAAATGACACTAACAAACCAAGTATTATTTAAAACTTTATTTGAAAAGGAGTAAATGCAATATATTGGAACATAAAGCGATTGTACTCAAGATATTGCTATTTTAATTCATAATTCATAATTTTATTTCACTCAAAACGTAATGAGTCTGGTAGGTCAAAAAGGGAATATGTCCCTCTACAAGATGCCTACCAGAGATTTACACCAAATAAAGTTATTCTGCGCTATCTTTAAATTCAGAATAACATTTTTTTAGGGAATTAAAATTTTAAGGTGTAGGGCCTACAGTTTGTGTCACACCAACAAAACCAAATTTAATACCTAGACTCGTTAATGCAATGGTTTACTTCTCGACAGAAAGTTTTAATCAGTCCGACTTGGGAGTGACGATATTGCAAT
>NW_022739646.1:0-715 GCF_011630105.1 Anneissia japonica
GAATAACTCGAAAGGAACCAGGAGAGGGTATTACTATTCTTTTATAGCAGTAGGGCTAAAGAAACTGGATGCATCACCATTTTTGGAGGGCTACAATGTAAGGAAAACATATTCAACCACAAAGCAGCCATACAGTTTAGATAATAAATCACCACAAAAGTGAAATAAGGCTTAATTTTAACAAATTAATATCTGAGATAGACGAGTCAATTTCATCCTTTTCACAATTCACTGCAGACTGAGGTTTAGTAATCCGAATATATTGAGATAAGCAAACCAATATAAATTAGCGCTATGATGCACGGCCCTTGAATTTTTAAAGAAATGTTATTTTTACCTTCTCGAATATTAACGCATTTGAAGTGCTGGTTTGCTGCATTGCTTATACTGTATTAGAAATGCGCCACCACTCGCCTGCAATTCTTTCACTGTTTCAGAATTCGCTGTAAATTTTATACTGTTAATTATCCGATTATGTTTAATGTTTAAAAACGTTAATATTAATATAATTGGCATATTTAAAAGTCGAGAACTATTAATGATATGCCTACAGACTGTATTAAAATAGGCTACATATAAATACTAAGGCCCGGTCTGGTAGAAAGTTGAGGCTATAGGCCCTGTATAGGCCTATATATTATATACATTACAATTCGTCCCTTATATAACGTAGTGGCGAATGTGGAAAAGTGCATTTTGAGAAAAACGCATTTAA
>NW_022739647.1:0-8621 GCF_011630105.1 Anneissia japonica
GTATGGCGCGCACTAAGTGCAATAAAGAGTAAGTAACCTAAAATTAGGGCCTGGAACCCAGGCTACACTAATTGCTGTAACATTTCCGCATGTTTGATTTTAATATTACAAAATTGTTGTATTTTTATTTTTACTCAATAAAAAAACTTAACAAATTTGTTTTCATTTGAAGGTTTGCACGTATGAGTATATGTATTAAACCAAATGCTTGGGGTAACTGCATCTATTTAGACTAAAACACTGTGGTGTTACAGAAAGCATTTGTTTTAATTTGCGTTTTAATAGTTTTAGACAAATCATTGTGTGATATTTAATCATTCCAATGTCAATTGACCCAAGTTTGTTAAATTATAATTGATTTTAGGAGTCATGTTTATTCATAGAGAATTTCACATTTTTTAAATTACTCTTATATCAATATATGGTTTTTGTACCATAGGACTTGAAATGAAAAGAAAGCAATGTGCCACGCAGAGGAATATTTCAGTGAGTAAATGACGTTTTTCTATACCAACACCTGTTACAAAAAAAGGTTTAAATAATGCCTTATGTTTTTAATAATTGTGTAATATTATTGAAAATCTAAGAGCAATTATTATTAATCTGTCAATATTCAAAATTCCATACAAGAGTAGAGTATCGTCAATTATAATAATTTACAGATTTAAACTTATAGAATCACATTTAAATGCAGAATGACAGTTTAAACATAACTATTACCATCGAGAATGTAATTATTCGTCACTGTCATTATCATTATGAGTTCTGACAATGAACGATAGATGCTTTTAATAATTTGATGCTGTTAGCAGCCTAAAAGAGTGGCGTAAACAATTAAAACAATACTTAAATATCAGGATTATAGATTCTATATAATATACAATTACAATTTTTAGATTTTCATAAATGTTCCGTATTAAATTTTCATGTTCCAAATGCTGTATTAAATTTAGAGTGATTTTCTTTTTCATTGTATCATTATTTCTAGCAAAATCAAAACATTGAAAACATTTTGGATAGTTTGACATTTTGTGGACTGAGAAAGGTATGTGTAAATTGTTGGTATTGTGATGACAATTATTGTTTTGATGAATGATACTGGAAGTATGTATAACATTGACACTCATCCACATGGGCAGTGCATATAAAAGCCTTTGAGTTTGTTTAAAGTGATTAAAATCTAAAATTTTCTTAAACCAACAAAACAAATGTAACTATAGACAACACAACTTGTAGACAACAACACTAGTACAACGCTTAGTTATCCATTTGTAACCTTTTTATATATTTCTAATTTTTCTTCAAGCCAAATTCAGATTATAAATTAGGGGTATGTACAGTAAAGCCTGTTTGAATAATTTACTTTACTGACTGTTTTAAATATTGTTAGTGGTGTTTCTTTAATTGTTTTGTTTTCATGCAATCTAATATAACCTGGACCTGTATCACATAGATAAAATGTCTAAAGACTTATTTTCTTCTGGTGGTGAATTGACCATTATACTGGAATACAATTCTTCTTTCTAAAGAGTGCTATTTAACAGAACATTTGTACACAGGAAGAACAGCTTTAGTTAAGTGGTTCTGACAGTTTTTCCCTCACAGATACTAACATCAAACACATGTTATGAATATCTTTGTTTTATTTTATATTAATGAAATTTTTGCCCATGTTGCAATATTGATTATAGAAAATTTAATTTATGTTAAAGGGACTGGACTTGATTAGTGTTTACACTATTTTCGAGCTCCTTCCTTATGTCTAACAATGTCTTGTATTATTTATATTGTAAAAGAAATTTATTTGGAAAATAAAGTTCAAGTTCAAGTTGAATTTTTATCTAGCTGAACTTACCTATTTATGATATTACACAGATTTAAATGTAAGAAAGAACACGTATTTAACCATTTACTGGTCCTACTTTGTAAAGATCTATTGAAGTTGAATATTTCATTTCCTTTCCAAATTTTATATATTTCAAATTCAAAGATTTTTGTTGTTTACTTAACACATTTAATAAAATTAATTAACATGTAAATAGCAGATATCTGCATTAACTATAAATATACATCATTCTCAGAGGTTATGCATAAACTGATGATCAATTTTGTTCAAATTCAAAAGGGTACTGAAATTACAGAATCTGGACACCACACCATATGGTACCTAGTTGTTTTTATTATACAGTAACTCTATTTAATCTTTCAGAAGGAGGTGGTGACTATAGTCAAAGTTTTGTTGCAGATTCCAAGGATTGTTCATCAGAAAAGTTCCTCCCTGATCCTGTTCCTTCCAGTAAAGGTAATTAAAACTATGTTGACAATTTGAATGCACAAATCAATTACCTACCGTAGTAAAGTAACATCATGTTGACAATAAGTATCTGTGGGCACTGTTTTTCTGATACATGCAAAACATGTTAAAATGAGCTATTAGCACCTTGGAAACTAAAAATTATAAATCAAAAGTAATTTTTTTAAATAGCAGATGAAAATATTAATTTACACATTACTCTAAAATACATTTTTGGTTATTACCAGTTATTGTTTTTGTTGTATATACAATGAACACAAGACAAATGATGGATCTGGACACCTGACTGTGTGGTATCTAGTTGTTTTTATTGATATCGTTTTTATTTTAAGTCTATTTAATCTTTCAGATGGAGGTGATGATAACAGTCACAGTTTTGTTGTAGATTCCGAGGATTGTTCATCAGAAGAAGAGTTCCTCCCTGATCCTAATCCCTCTAATAAAGGTAATTACAACTATGCTGACAATTTGAATGCATAAATCAATTACCTACCTTAATAAATTAACATCATGTTGACAATAATTATCTGTGGGTACTTTTTTCTGATACATGCAAAACACGTTAAAATGAGCTATTAGCACCTTGTAAACTAAATATGATGAATCAAAAGTAAGTGTTTTAAATAACAGATGAAAATAATAATTTACACAATACTCTAAAATACAATTTTGGTAAATATTGTTTTTGTTGTATATGCAATGAACACAGGACACATAATGGATCTGGACACCTGACTGCAGTACGTTTTTATTTTAGGTCTATTTAATTTTTCAGATGGAGGTGATGATGACAGTCACAGTTTTGTTGCAGATTCCAGGGACGGTTCGTCAGAATAGTTCCTCCCTGATCCTAATCCCTATAGTAAAGGTAATTGCAACTATGTTGACAATTTTGAATGCACAAATCAATTACATACCGTAGTAAAGTAACATCATGTTGAGAATAAGTTTCTGTGGGCACTTTTTTCTGATACATGCAAAACATGTTAAAATAAGCTGTTAGCAACTTGTAAACTAAAAATGATGAATCAAAAGTAAGTATTTTAAATAGCAGATAAACATAATAATTTGCACATTACAGTACTCTAAAATACATTTTTGGTTATTCCCAGTTATTATGTTTGTTGTATATACAATGGACACAAGACACATAATGGATCTGGTCACCTGACTGCGGTACGTTTTTATTTTAGGTCTATTTAATTTTTCAGATGGAGGTGATGATGACAGTCACAGTTTTGTTGCAGATTCCAAGAACTGTTCATCAGAAGAGTTCCTCCCTGATCCTGTTCCTGCTAGTAAAGGTAATTACAACTATGTTGACAATTTGAATGCACAAATCAATTACCTACCGTAGTAAAGTAACATCATGTTGACAATAAGTATCTATGGGCACTTTTTTCTGATACATGCAAAACATGTTAAAATGAGCTATTAGCACCTTTTAAACTAAAAATGATGAATCAAAAGTAAGTATTTTAAATAGCAGATAAAATATTAATTTGCACATTACTCTAAAATACATTTTTGGTTATTCCCAGTTATTGTTTTTGTTGTATATACAATGAACACAAGACAAATGATGGATCTGGACACCTGACTGTGTGGTATCTTGTTTTTATTGATATCATTTTTATTTTAGGTCTATTTAATTTTTCAGATGGAGGTGATGATGACAGTCACAGTTTTGTTGCAGATTCCGAGGAGTGTTCATCAGAAGAAGAGTTCCTCCCTGATTCTAATCCCTCTAGTAAAGGTAATTACAACTATGCTGACAATCTGAATGCACATTACATATAGTACATGATAAAGTAATGCAATACATCACGTTGAGTATCATACTAATAACCAATCTGTGGGAAAAGTCCAATGCATTAAGATGTCCTATTGGGCATTGTCTAACAAGATTTTCTGAGTTAGCCATTATAAATTAAATATTAATCAAAATTATATATTTTCATTAAATAGCAGATGAAATAATATTGTAAACTTTAGTCTAAACGAGCCCTTAACATATACAATGAACACAAGACACATAATGAATGAATGACGCAGCACTGTCTAGTCGTTTTTATTGATATTGTTTATATAATATTTTAAATATGTTAAATATTTCAGATGACAGTCATTCAGATAGTTTTGTTGGAGATTCTGATTGTTCCTCAGGAGAAGAAGAGTTCCTCCCTGATCCTGAAACCTGTAGTAAAGGTACCGTACTCGCGCGAATAAGCATCCCGTTTGAATAAGCGCCCCGTTTGAATAAGCGCCCCTTCTAATTTGAATGAGCGCCCCCTCAATAACATCATAAGATTTTCTTTTTAGCAAGTCAATAATCCAATCAATCCTGGGACTGTAGTTGTTGGCATGATTTGAGCTGCAGAGTGGAAACACATTCTTCTTAGGTCAGTATCAAAATGAGGATATTTCTCTTGGACAGATGAGAGCTCCAATCCCTGGACAGACAGTATATTTCCAACTTTACTCTATTTACATATTTTTGTCTATGCTTAGTCCTACTCCTCTTTTTCTTTTTCCGACCTTTAGCACCTTCTCATCTGAGTTTTCAAGAAAAAATACAATGATCCTGCCATCCTGCTAATCTCAATCGGCCGATGGCCAACAAGCTAACCACTACCCACCACCACTAATTGCATCTGCTATTTTGCTGTTATGTAAATATTCACAGCATTCTTGCCATGAGCCATTCTCTGGACGATTATCTTTTCCGTCTAACCACCATTTGTAAGGTCCTTAAATAATCTTTTTTTCATTCAAAAAGTGCCTCTTGAATTTAATAATTTCCCATAAGAACCCCTTGATTTTCATCTATTTCCATAAGCGCCCAATCAATTTCCACTCTGTTTTCATAAGCGCCCCGTTCAAATAAGCGCCCCTCAGAAAGTGCAAAAAATATTTTAAGCGCCCGGGCGCGTTTATTCGCGCGAGTACAGTAACTATAACTATGTTGACAATTTGAATATGCACCTTAATTTACCTACAGTATATGATGCATTTAAAGCAAAATGTACACCAGGAATGTACCTTGCTGAATATATTTGAAAATTCTTGTGTTCCAATCCAATATAAATTTAGGGCAACATGTGATTTCATTATTTCCTATTGTCTTACTGAATGTTCGAGATCATGATGTATGAAATATGCACAATCATTTAGGACCACCACAGGCCTCAATTTTTCACAATATTTAGCTGCATCCGGCAGTAGAAGACAAGCTTTGCTGACATACATTAGAAACAAGGGAAATCATCAGCATAATTACAAAGTACTAGAAGAAGGAAAAGGAGACCTGATAGTTGTTTATCGACCGTCTGAATATCGTAATCCTGCGAACTACCAACCATGTTCAAACTGTTTAGGGTACTTTTCTAAGTGCGAAATGTGGAAGCACAATTGTAAACTGGACAGCAGCCAAAATTCCAGAAACAATGAAAAAAAAGCCTCACACGTCAAACAAGGAAAACTACTTCTACCACCTCCAAAGAGTGTTGAAGCTGGGACTATAGTCCATGAATTGATAAGTAATATGCGTAGTGATCACATAACCCAATGTATCAAGGGTGACAACCTTATATTGTGCTTGGCAAAACGGCTTTGCTTTAAGTTAGGGCACGACAAGGAGCAGTTTAACTATTTACGTGCCAAACTTCGAGAGGTAGCACACTTTGTACTAGAATTTAGGAACATGACACAGAAAAATGTTAACCTTACTGATATTATTAACCCATTGTACTCTAAGGAGGTTGTTCAGGCTGTGCGAAATAGGATTTAATGAAGTAACACATCTCTATACAACCCCAAGTCTGGCATTAAAACTCGGTCATTCATTGAAAAAAGCTTCAATGATTGTTGTGAACCATGCGCTAATAAATGGAGATGAAAGGAAAGAAAAACAAGGAAAAAATTTCAACAAGCTGGTGAGTGACAATTGGGACATTGATGTGTCTTGTCATGCATTAAGAACACTCCATAGTAATAAACGGAACAACCCCAAACTACTTCCATTAACATCAGATGTGATGTTATTGAGCAAGTATTTAAAAGAAAAAGCAGAAATGTGTACCCTACAACTAAATAAAGAAGAGCCAAGTGAAGAAGTTTGGAGAGAGCTAGAAAGAGTCACCTTGACACAACTCCTTTTATTTAACAGAAAAAGACAAGGGGAGGTATCGAAAATCACTCTTGAGGATTATAGTCAGCTAAAAAAAGGGAGCTCGCATGTTTTAGATGTTCAGTTCCTTAGCAAAATCGAAAAGGAGCTGGTGAATGTTTTGTGGAGAGTTGAAATTATAGGGAAACGTGGCAGGACTGTTCCTGTCCTGATTACTAATACCATGAAATCTGGTTTAGATCTGCTACTGGAAAAGAGAGGTCTCATGAATATCAGAAGCAGTAATCCATACTTGTTTCCAAGTGGCTACGGATCGGCCTCACACCTCCGTGGTAGTGACACTTTGCGCAATTATTCTGTCAAATGTGGTGCTAAGCAGCCCCATTTGTTAAGATCAACATAGTTGAGAAAACATATTGCAACAATGACACAAGTAATGAACCTAAAGGACAACGAACTGGATGTGCTTGCCAATTTTCTTGGCCATGATGTACGAGTACACAGAGAGTATTACAGACTACCTGAGGCCACCTTGCAAGTAGCAAAAGTTTCGAAACTCTTGTTTGCTTTAGAGGGCGAAAATTCGACTGCAGTCATGAGTGGAAAAAGCCTGGATGATCTGCAGGTAAATGCAGAAGAAGGTGAGTTTTTCGTGAAGCTAAAAATAAGAATGTAAAATTTAGCTGTTTTCTTTTGACTTTTGACATTTATATAAGGTCATGTGAGAATACAGTAAATTTTGTCGATCTTTTTTATACAGCATTTTTTGTTTCTACCATATAACACTGAACTTTATAAAAATATATTTCACAAATTTATTTTAAAACCTATTAAAATTAGGAGTATGCACTACTGAATTGTTGAAATTGTGAAATAACTTCTGTGATAACATCCTATCTTTTTTTGTCTGAAATCTAGAAATTGAGGCAATGAGTGACGAAGATAGCTCGTCCGATGAAGAAACATTAAAACCAAAAACAAAAATGACTGTAAAGCCACGAAAAAGACAATGGACGGAAGAAGAAAAGCATGGTGTGGTGACATATTTTAAAACATCCATTCAAGCTGGTCAAACTCCTGGGAAGAAAGCTTGCTTAGAGTGTATCAGTGCACACAGGCGTTTGCAGAATCGTAGCTGGCGGAATGTAAAAGATTTTGTCAGAAACAAAATCACATCGTCTGCTCGATATAATTCAAGATAAAGTGAGACATGTCATGGCGAAATGGTTAAGTTGTCGCACAGGCCAGTATTGAGTAAATGAGCTATAAAATATGGGAACTCAAAAAATTGCCTAAATATCCAATTTTTTTTTTCATTGTAGATCAACAGTTTAATGTCTTATTAATCATGTACCAAAGTATTAGATCTGGAAGTGGTCAACAAATTGTTTAATTTATTAATGTTATTTTGATAGTTAATTTTATTTAAAAATGTATGCACAAATAACTTTGAAAGGCAATTACTCAAAATCATGTTTATCTTGATTCTAAGAGTACTGTATTTTCACTTTCCAATAACTTAGGCTTGAAATGTTCAATTTCAATGAATGACCCCTCATTTTAAAGATCACATACTCAGGTATCTGAAAATACCAATAACTTGAATTTTAATTTTTGCTACAACTTAGCCATTTTGCCACAACATGCCTCAAATGAGATAAACACAAAAATCGATATTCAAAATAACAAAATACTGTATTGCTAAGAAATAGTTCATAATTATAGAATTTATAAGTTCATGATTATAGAATTTAAATTTTATTTGTATCTGTATTAGATTTATTATATTATATACAATTTAAGAAAAATTGAGAAAATCTATCACAAAAAATAGATATATTATAATTTATTTATTTTACAATTTATTAAAATGATTTATTATATTTTATACCAAGAAAAAATGAGGCATGACGTGGCGAAATGGTTGTTGTCGCACAGGCCAGTATTAAGTAAATGAGCTATATAATATGGGAGTTCAAAAAATTGCCCAAATATCCAAATTTGTTTTTCATTGTAGATCAACATTTTAATGTCTTATTAATCATGTACCAAAGTATTAGATCTGGAAGTGGTCAACAAATTGTATAATTTTTTAATGTTATTTTGATAGTTAATTTTATTAACAATGTATGCACAAATAACTTTGAAAGGCAATTACTCAAAATCATGTTTATCTTG
>NW_022739647.1:10164-43619 GCF_011630105.1 Anneissia japonica
GCGTGTAGCTCACTCACATGTGTTCGGTGTGTGCGATACTTCCTTAACAACGGAGGTGTTACCATTGACCGATTGAAATGAAATTTCGCAGAAACATTTTACATAATGTATTTTATAGCTGTACCAAGTTTCATGTACTTACATTCATTAATAAATGTGATATTACTGATTCAAATGTGATGGTCGTTTTTACTGTAAACAACCGCAAATCGAACACTGCGACCTTCAAACCAGTGCGTTAAACTATTACAGAACGCGTTTTATTCGTCGTCAACTTTATCAAGTCTGTGTTATACAGTATAGCCCATTTTGCATGTACCTGTACTACAATTTTCTTGTGTAAAAGAAACAGTATTATTGTTTTATAATTATTGCAGCAGTAAACAAGTAACTTCGAACTTCGAGCTTCGATGAAAACATGTAACGCGCACTACTACCTTGCCGACGCTTCCATCGAAAACCCAAGCGACGCGGTCTTAGACACGCCCCAAAAATGGTCAGCTGACTGGATTAGACCAATCAGCATGCGTGTTTCTGTTTGTTGCTAGGCCGCTTCCGAATTGTTTACAGTACCAAAACGACTGTTTTGATTGGTTAAATAATTTGTGAGGATGAACTGACCAATCAAAACTGTAGCTGACATTCTAAGCTTTCCAACGATATCAAACTTGACACGAGTTTGACCCCGGAACACGATTGAAAAAAACAGTAATTTCGTGAGTATTAAACGATGATTTGCTTTCGTTTTTCATACTTCCGGGTTCGAGTGTCTAACTAAAATCACGTTTTACAGTATTGTTGGTACCGTTTTGGCTTGACATCGCCGCATATCAGAAGTACAGTATTATTGGCCGTATTCGACTGGTCATTCTTCGTTAAACTACGCCCACCTGTGCAGTGGTAAAATCCTACTAAACGAAGATGACCAGTCGAATAGAGAATTGGTAAATACTCGACAAAACTAAATGGCTGCATAGTTACCGCAATACACTCTGCGTAATCAAGGCTGCTTCGGACAATTATTTTTTAACTTAATGTGGGTAAATATTATAATTTTTTTTTTTTTTTTTGGTCACATGGATAACTTAACGCTGATTAATGCATTCTGGTTACGTTAATTTTCGTTGCCAATGAAGTCTATTTTACGAACCAGTCGAATGAAAATAATACTCAACAAAAATTCGTACTCATCGAAAGTAACCAGTCGAATAAGCCCATTATGTTAAACATACAGTTTCATTTTCCACAAGGTCACCGTCATGTTCAATATATTATTTTTCAAATCTCATTTTTTCCCTTTATATTCGACACTCTACCAGGACAGTGAGGATAATAATGTCCCGGGTTCAATGTCGAAAGTTAATACATTGTGTTTCCACAATCTCATTGTTAACATTCATTGTTGATTTCTACCATGACAATGTGGATATTGTTGTCCCCAATGTCATGTCAAGGTGTCTACAGTGTGCCTGTAAGTGTGTTTCCACAATCTCATTGTTAACATTCAGAGTTGAATTTCTACCATGACAAAGTGGATATTATTGTCCCCACTGTCATGTCAAGATGTCTACAGTGTGACTGGTAATTGGGTTTCCACAACTTCATTGTTAACATTCAGAGTTGATTTTCAACCATGACAATGTGGATATTGTTGTCCCCAATGTCATGTCAAGGTGTCTGCAGTGTGCATTAAGTGTGTTTCCACAATCTCATTGTTAACATTCAGAGTTGAATTTCTACCATGACAATGTGGATATTATTGTCCCCTATGTCATATCAAGGTGACTATTGTTTGTATATAAAGTATGCTTCCTCAATTTCATTGTTATCATTCAAAGTTGATTTTCTACCATGATACTGAGGACAAGCAGCACATGTAAAGGTAATTTTGTGTGTGAATGGTATGTGTATCCTCAGTTTCATATGTAATTTCCACACATTGATAAAACTCAAAATTTAATAAAATTTGCATAAATTGTGTTTGAGTACTTTGTGATTGGTGGAAAATCACAAAAAATATGATTAATAAATAATTAATGAAGATGTCCACATTGTCATGGAATTGTGTTGATATCCCTGATTGACGGCATTTACATGTATGTGTGTGTATGTATATGTATATATATATATATATATATATATACATGCACTATGGTTTTTTTTTAATCAATATTTACTATTGATATTTTCTGTGGTTAAAACTGATTATAAAAATAATAATAATTTGATAGTACTGTTGTCATTGAATTATATAAATATTTTTAAAAAAAAGAAAGGAATGAAAAGAACTTGGAAAAAAAAAGGAAATATTGTATTGTTCCTTTTTAATGAAGATTGTTGAAATAAATGTGGTGGTTACGCCACGAAAGAGAAAAAAAAAATCTTTGGTTGAAGCTACGAACCAGAACAAACTATACTATATTTACAGGACGTTAAAACCTATACGGGACGGTATCATAGGAAGCCTAAGGTAAGATGCCTTTCTATGCAACCTACCTCATCTTGTGGGTCGTACGTCTAATACGGTAAACTTACCCTAAAGAGAACCGACACTTTTCTCTTTATTGGCGACGAGGTAAATTTGGAGAACTTTCGGTAGCTTGACTGACCGAGCCTCCGCCTTCGAGCGTGTGGATGTTTTTGCCACTCGTTCCTCGCTGATTCCATTGGGCTTGCGGGTAAAAACTAAGGACTTTTGTACTTCAGTTTTCCCCAAAAGTTCAGTGGATGGGTTTTCAGACGATTAAGGGTTAAACTAGCGAACTTTCTGTCAGTTAATTGGACTGGCAGTAGCGCTAGCTCTAGCCTTGAAATCGGATATTGGTTGTTGTCAAAGGTTGTTTACCTCGGCCTCGATGACAGCCATGTTTAGGTAATCGTCGTATTCATTCAATTCAATAACAGAGACTCACTCTTGGGTGGGGTTTCCTTGTTGGGTCGAATGAGTGCATGTGTTTTCACCGTCTTGGATTTATAACCTAGCAGGGTAGCAGGTTGTTTTAATTTTCCTAATAATTCTATTATATTATCCATGCTCGTGATATGGATGCGTTTTGTATAATAACGCACTGGGCTCGTGATTCCAGAACGGTAACACAGTATGCCCGTGTTCATGCTGGTTAAGCCTGGTTTCCTGTCGACGTAAAGATCAGAATTTCTTACGTTTCTTACGATTCTTACGACTCTTACGCAAAGTTGAAATAATGCCGACGTCAACGACGTTTGCGTTGATTGTGTTGGGCCGCAGATAAACAAGCAATTTACAGCCGCTTATGAAAGTTGAACTTACGACGTTGAACTCTATCCAGAGTCCAAAACGAGTGCTTGCGACTGCTACGTTGAGTTAAATTTTTCTTGCGATACGACGACATAAAAATGACATAATATGTAGTCACTTACAATTGGCTGCCTTTCCCACTAATCCACCCTTGTTACCCAGGGTTTTTGCGCGAATTTAGGCCTCTACCTCTTTATATTATGAGCTGCACTGTAAATGTTAGCAAAACGTCTAACATTAATAACATGGATTATTGCAAAGAAGTTAGGCCTACATTATTAAAATACAAAAAGGCCTATTTGATGTTGTCTTTTGATGTTTGTAAAATTCATTTTGTTTCACAAAATAATGATGCTTAGAACATTCCCTGAACATTCGTGTTTCATACCACCAAATTTTAATTCTGGGAAACTGAATTAATTGGCCACGGCCTCGAGGTTCTTGTCACCCAATCTATTTTGAGAGAAAGATTATGACAAAAAAAAAAAATCGGTACACGGGAAAGTTGGATTGGTGGTAAACTTTAGCCCTAATTGACAAAATAAATATAAAACGGTCCTCACTCCTGCTGTATATATGGCCCCCTTGGTTTGTGATAAAATTTGTTATTTTCATTTTTACTACTCTTCTCATTGAAATTTCGCAACGACCAACTAATTTGTTGCAGTATTATATCATTATACCATCATTGTCGTCATTACCATAATCAAACGGTGCTGCTGAGCTAGTGCTACTAATCCACTGGCATGTATGCCTATTTGTGTGTAACTGATACATTTTACAACCCCAGGTTTTAGGAACACTGGGACTGCTGAAATTGCTTTAAAAATAAGAACAAATTGAGGTAAAATTTCAAATGCGATAATTATGTTCTTTTTTTTAATCTAGAAAAAATATTTTAGTCTTATTTTTACATAGACACAGTAGGTGTGACAATGACGATATCCTTTGTAATACAGTACAGTATATTTGCTGTGAAATAATATTGGTCTATCTCCGAAAGCTCTGGTTCTATTTCTGGCTGTTTACTTACATTTACTTTTTAGCTGTTGCTTATCATTTTTGTATCTCTACTGAGATCCAGCCATTGTTTCCCACAGCATTGTTGTTTTTCAGTATTTTGATCAACACTTAGCCTCGGCAAAATTGCTCTGGTTCTTAAATAAAAAAAAAAAGATGTAGACCTATGAGTATATTATTATGTTATTATACGTTTATTGAAGCATGGAATAACACTTGTTTCCTAATTATTACTTGCACAATTTAAAATATATTATTTCTCCTGATTAAACCTATAGGCCTAACTATTTTTTTTTAAAATTCATACAACCACTTGACTGGAAATAGGAATGGTTGACAACAGATTTATTTCTAAACAATTCGCTTGGTATTATACGATTGTACTTGAAACAAATCCTTGTTTATTTTCGAATTCAATTTCAGTATAGTAATGATAATAATAATAACAAACACAATTGTATAGGCTACTGTGTGGATGTGTGGCGTATAGTAGACTATTCAAAGAAGCAAGAAACGCAGAATTTTCATAGAACCTATATTTTTTCTACTGTAGAACAATCTGATCAGTTTCAGCCACGTCAAAACGTAGTACGTCATAAAGGCTACGTCCTAATTCCCGTATCTGATTGGCTACTTCTTACGATTTCTGGTCCATAATGCTACATCTCTTACGAAAGTTGACTTGGAGTCAACTTTCGTAAGAGACGTAACACAAGGCAACGCAAGCATGATCACTCAAGCATAAGTCACTGAATCGCGGTTTCCTGTCAAATCGTGGAAAATCGACGTATCACAAGAAAATTCAATACGACGGTTTCCTGTCCAACATTGCTTTGCGACGATTTAACCTTACGTTACATTGATTTCACAACGCACCAGTCGCAATCGGTTTCCTGTCAAATCGCATTTTGTTACGATAAAACGACGTAGTCGTAAGTAAATCTGCCTTGTTACATCAACAGGAAACCAGGCTTTACCGAAAAATATACAACCCTGTTGTATATTGTTGTATTCGTTATTTATTTATTATTTATCGAGAATTTCGGTAGTAGAAGAGTTAGGCTTATTTATTTTATTTTCTAATAAGTATAATAATTATTATTTTTCATAGTACACATGTTATACTAGGAATTGTTTGGTCTTGTATGTCTTTGATTCTTTGCAATAAAATCTTTTCCGTGTGGTCTCACTTATTGTTATTGTACTTTGACTTGTATGTTATATATATATTTTTAGTAGGGGGAAGAGGTTCCCGGTTAAACCTGTTCCTAGCACCTTTGGCACATTGTTGGGTGGTATTGTCGCATTATTACTTAATGTGCATGCTGCTGTGCAATTGCTAGTGAGGTTGTTGGGGAGGAGCTGGGTACCTTCTTTACCTTTTCTTTATATCTGCGAATGCCGTAAATGCTGTATAGAGATAGCCATGAAAACACTGGTATGTCCGAGGAGTTGCAGCGAACTGTCGGGGACGATGCTTGCGAGTATTCGCATCCCGAAAAAAAATTCTGCTCAAAACGTTGGGTATGCATAAGTGGATCATGGAACTATTTCACATTATTTCTGTCCCTTAGGGGTCAGTCAATGTCGGACAGTGGAACTAAGGAATCTTCGTCTGATATTGTTTATTCGCACTCTTCAGAGCTTCCATCGTCTTGGATGGCGAGGAGGAGCTGAGGGATGTGTATTCACTACCTGAATGATGAAGGGAAGGTCGAGTTCAATACACTGTTGACGGTTAGACGTGATTAACTCTTCATCACTGGGAAAACGTTGAATGGTGTAAGCAGGGTGAATTTCTAATGATCGGGAATAACGATACCATTCAAGAACCCTGGTTTGTTGGATTATAGCCATTACTAACTTGCACAGTATAGCATGGGGGTTGGCTGTATATGCCGGGATACCGTGCAGTACAACATGGTAAAAACTGTATTGTGCTGGGAAATCCCAGGGACATAGAATTGTTAAGTTGTCTATCAGTGTGTATCATAGGCCTTTTCATTTCTTGTTCTTGCAGGCTGGCTTCATCCAAAGATGATTCATCAGTCTCCCTGGAAGGGGAGGAGGTGACTAATGAGGAATCTCCTCCACCCCCTCTTCCCCAGGGAGAACCTGTAGAATTACCACCGGTTCCTATGGAAGAGGAACCAGATTTGGAGGGGGAGGGTTTGACTACTCCTCTGGCCCCTCAACCACAAGGGGTAAGGCAAAAAATCTCGCAGGGTCTAGCCTCACAGGCCAGGGAAGGATGTCCTCAGGGGCACCCCCTGTCTGGGAGACTTGTCCGTGAGTGTTGCTGATGTGCCGCCACCTCTGGTTCCTGTGGTTCAAAACCAGCCACAGGGCCAGAGGGATGGTGGAAAAGCTAGATCACCAGCATCTTCATCGCCGTTGCCCTCTCTAAATATAGGGTGTCCAGAGACCAGCGGTGAACCCCAAGGGCTTGTCGCTGGGCAATGGATTTAAGCATGGCGCACCTCGTGGGTGCTCGCAGGTGGAGAATTCAACGCCATCATAGGCTCGATTCCCACCAAACCGACCATGCGGCTCAAGATTGGGGAATTTGAGGAGTCCCTGTCTCTAGATGGCCACTGGGAGGCTCAGCGCTTGCTTCCGAAGAGGGAATTTGTACAGGCAAAGGTACTGAGGGTAACGGGAAAGAGCGGACGGTACGTCTGTTCCATCAAATGCCCCAAACCTGATAGTGGCACAGTTGGGAGAGCCCTGACAACTTTTGAGGCAAGACACTTGAGGGGTAGTTCCTCATATACGAGTAGGAATGTCCAATACAGTGATTGCACAACTGCTGTCAAGGGATCCTCCACGGTAAGTCAGTTATTGAAAAACAAGGGAAACACTCTGCATCCAACAACTGCATGTAAATCCTCGGTTAAGGGAAGCCATGCTTCCTCGGCCAGGGCTAGGGTAGTGGGGGTAAAGAGTACATTGGAAAAGAAGGTTTTTAGTCCAAGCACAGTAGCCGTTTTGTCCACTGGGAGTCGTCGGGTTCCCGGGGAAGTCGGAGCCGTGCGAGCGGAAGAGCCTACTTCTACCAGGGGAAGAGAGGTGGACGATGAACCAATGGACACCCCTCCCCCTTTAAAAAGACAATCTTCACAGGTACTTAAAGAGGGTAACCCACATCAGAAAAAGACTCGAACTTACCAATGCCCGGTTCCTGGGTGTGGAAGTCTTGAGGAGGGTCCCAAGCGTCACTTGAGTAGACACTTCCCAGCTCTGCGGATAGTGCCATCACTCATGTAGAGCGTTGGAATTATGTCAAGGCCCTTATACATTTAATACCCGAGTGTGGGGTACTACTCGTGAGGCCATGGAGCTTTTCAATGCAGAAGGGGGGATATTGCCTGGTTTTACTCTAACAAAGAAATTTGTTAAGCTGATGTCGGTGTTAGGGGAAGCTGTAGGGATCACGGTTCCTGAGGGGGCCGACACCCTGTGGCCTTTAAAAACACCACTGGGCATTATCCATCCCAGTTGTTTATTGTTTCTGTTAGCATGTGTAGCCCGGGTAAATCCAGGGTGTCTGGCTGAACTAAATTCCAGCTACAAGGGCCGTAGAGACCAACCTGAGGGTCGCCGTGCCGTGCTTGGTCGGACGGGTGCTACAGTATCCCGTATATGTAGGGGTAGGGGAAGGGCTGCAGGGACATTAAGGTCTAGTGCAGCGTCAGCTGGCCAGGGTGCCTTGGTGGCGCAACCGGTTGAAGCTAGGTGTTTGTGCGCACCAAAATGTTCTAAATCTAATGTGGTGTCACCTGGCCGGAGTGATACGACCAGTTGAAGTCAGGTACCTGCACTCTGATGAAGCCCCAGCCCAGATAGTAGAAGATCTCCCTGAGCGTGACCGAGGGGCCATTAGGGATGCCTTTCACCATAACCGGCGATTCGTTAATCTGGTGTGTCAATCGGGTAGTCGCCAGACTTATGCAGTGGCTGTAAGAATGCTGGAGGGGATCTTGGAGAACCTCCGCTTCACAGCTGAATATGAGTTGGACTAATTCTGTTTAAAGGAAGATCCTATCACTGTCTGAAGGTTTATCGATTGCCTTATGGGCGTTGGGGTCCAGTTAGTTGATACTGAGTTAATACTGTATTATAATAATAATCAAACATTCCTATAACTGACTGAAGGTTTAGCGATTGCCTTATGGGCGTCGGGGTCCAGTTAGTTATTTTTATCATCAAGGATTACTCATTAGTACTGAGGGGCGCATCCTATATCTTTTATTAGTTTTTACTGCATCCTACAAATTGTGGGGTAAAATTATGCCATCACACCCAAAATTAGAGGTTCAACATGTCCTCTCATTGTAGTATGGACCCTAAATCTTTTAAAAAAATGTAGTGTTTAAAATCCAAGAACGGAATTAGGGTTCATGTAATTTCCAGGGTGGTAATTTAGGATAAGTAGCCTCAGTACTTTCCCTCTAGTTATCAATTCGTAAACAAATACTATCTATGTCTGCTAAAAAAACAACAGGTATTGATGATATCCCTACTAACCTACTGAAACTTACAATTGATTCAGTTGTGCCACCTATTACTTATTTAATAAATATATCTATCTCTTCATGTATTTTTCCAGATAAATGGAAAATTGCAAAAATATGTCCTGTGTATAAAGGTGGTGATCACACTGACCCATGTAACTACAGACCTATATCTATTTTGCCTGTTATATCCAAGCTGTTAGAAAGAAGTGTATTTGATCAGTAACTATACTCTTATTTAGAAAAAGAAATGTTGATTTATGAAAACCAGTCTGGATTTAGGCCAAACTTTTCTACTGCTTCAGCATTAATTAATATTACAGAGGATTGGATAGAGGCGATTGATTCAGGAAAATATGTTGGACTCATAATGATTGATCTTAAAAAAGCTTTTGATACGGTCGATCCCGAAATTTTAATTTAAAAGCTAGAACATTTTTGTCTTGACAAAAATGTCATAAGTTGGTTTAAAAGCTACTTAAGAAACCGTATCCAAATTATTAATGTTAATAATGTCTCATCCAGTAAAGATAATTAGTGATTGTGGAGTACCCCAGGGGTCAATCCTAGGGCCCTTGTTATTTTTACTGTATATTAATGATCTTTCTAAAATTGTACAAAATGTAAAAATTTACTGTATATTAATGATCTTTCTAAAATTGTACAAAATGTCAAAATTAGCATGTATGCAGATGATACTGCTCTGTATTTAGCATCTGATAATGTGAAAGAAATGTCTGATAAAATTAATATTGATCTCCACAACATTGCAAACTGGTTGTATTGTAAAAAATTAAACTTAAATATTAATAAAACAGAATTCATGGTAATTGGAACACACCAAAAATTGGCAAAAATTGGAAAAAAAGAGTTAAATTTGAAAATTGAAGGTACACACTTAAAAAGAGTTCATCAATGTAAACATTTAGGTATTGTAAGTGATGAGCATCTTTCATGGACAAAACAAATTGAACATGTTAAAAATAAAATATTAACAGGCCTTTTTTATCTTTAAATCTAGTGAAATTGTTCCAAAATCCATTCAATGCACACTTTACAAAACTATTACTGCCCCACACTTCCAGTATTGTAATGTTGTCTGGAGAAGTTGTAATAGTACTTTAAGTAAAAAGCTACAGGTATTACAAAATAGAGCTGCCAAAATTATTTCAAAGATGTCCAGTTATGATTCAAGCTCTGCAGCTCTCAAAAAATTAAACTGGAACAGGCTTGATACAAACCAGTTTCACAACGAAGATATTACAATGTACAAATAATATAAGCCCACAATATCTTATTAACAGATTCAGTTCTAAAGAAAACCCACATAATACCAGATCTAAAGACACACTTTATTTTTTGCAAACCTCAAACTGAATACAAAAAGAAAAATTTCACCTATCATGGATCAAAATTATGGAATTCATTATCAGAAGAAGCAAAAAATGCTAAAGATTTAAAGAGTTTTAAAAATATTGTGTCAAACCTGACCAGTTTTTGAAACCGCAGATTTTATTATTTCAAATTTGAAATTGTTAAAAGTAGTATTTAGTTCCTAATTTTTACAGTTGGTAGGTTTTTGCTTTTCCATGTTTGTTTTCCCTTTCTTTTATCATATCAGTAGTTTAAGTACACGGCCTCTTGGAAGACCAACTTTTGTAAAAAGATTGAAATGAGTATCCGTGGATAAATAAAGTTATTATTATTATAGAGTGTCCTTGTGCTTGGCTTTGGGCTTATTAGCAACATCGCTGTTTGCGCTTGCTAAACATAGCAGGGGCTGCCTCTGTGAAAATAAAAATGTAAAAAAAATTTGTTATTGTGTTACATTAATGGGCATGTTTGAGGCTCATTAGATAGTGGTAGTTCTTAAATTTTTGAAGTTCTTGGTGTTTCTTATTTCTTAAAAAAAAAACATTGTGAGGAGGAGGAGCTGTTAAAGTGTTATCGTGTATTTTCTAGCTGTTCTACTCCAGTCCCCAAGAAGAAAAAATAAAGAAAACAGGGAAGAATGTAGGCCGCTGAACTGGTGATTGGTTGCCCATTACGTCACCTCTACGTAGCAGCCAATCACCAGGGATTGTAAGTGTAGCCAATCGGAACTAGCCGAGTAGTGACGTCGTCTATACGCTGCGGCTAGTCCTGGGAGGTTTCGAATCCCAGGCAGTTGAAGTTGAAGCTACGAACCAGAACAAACTATATACTATACTTACAGGACGTTAAAACCTACAGTACGGGACGGTATCATAGGAAGCCTAAGGTAAGATGCCTTTCTATGCAAACTACCTCATCCTGTGGGTCGTACGTCTAATACGGTAAACTTACCCTAAAGAGAACCGACACTTTTCTCATTAAAGGGAAGCCACATTCTGTTGTCAGTTTACCGAGCTATGCTGATCATATAAAGTCATTATTGTTATACATTTGACTGCTTGTTTTTAATGTGTTTTTCAGGTTGGCGGTGAAGAGTATAGAAAATATTGGAAGCTCAGGAAATTTGACAAAAAAAGATGGTAAATTTTAAATAACACCCTACCTACTAATCTACATTTCCTGTTTCTTAATCATATCTACTATGCTTTACCATACAACTATTTATTTTACTCTCTAATACTATTCAATTTAATTCACTTTCAACACTGATTTTCACCCTTTCAAAAAGCGTAATAAAATCGGATGTTATCGAAACATAAAATTAAGATAAAATAAAATTTTACTCTTGTTATTGTACTGTCTCAACTTTTTTTCTTATTCTTCTTTCCCTCTCCGTATTTTTTTTCGCATGATATCTCAAAATTGCTACAAGGTACGCAGACAATCGCTTCATCGATCATTTTGGCATCACTTGTAATAGACATGGTAAGGTTTTTAAGGTGACCAGTCATGCGTGACGTCAGCTATGCACAATTGCCATTTCGAAATCGTAATTAGTGAGCATTAACTTCAGCTGAATGTAATGTACCCTAATTTTACGTGTGCGCTTCATAACGCGCGCCCAGGCATGCGGTAAAATTTCAAAATGCTCAAAATCACTTTTTGACTAAATTAGAGCACGTTTCAGGCCATTTTGAGCATTTGAAAATTTTTCATAATTTTCCACTACGCGCGCACTTTTAACTTGCGCAGTACGTGTGGAAGCTAGAAATTAGGGTTTTTTTACATATTTTGGGTTCCTGAATTGTTTTCGGTCATCTTATGGCCAATAGCAATGTTGTACGTGCACATCAAACATAGGGACCTTTGCGGGGACCCCCAATTTTTATTACATATTGTGAAACCACATAAGTTGTAAATATGATTTTATATATCATAATGGCTGATCGGACATTGTGACGTCATCATTTTGCCATCTGAATTAAACAAACTGAATTTTATCGATGTAATTTTTTAAAATGTGCATTACAATTGTGTGCGTGTATGCACTTGGTCGATGGTCTTCCAACTTTAAGTATGTTTAGCTGAGACAATTTTCTTTCAAATATATGACTTCTTTTTACTTTTTGATGACGTCATCATGGTCAAAAAATTTTTTTTTCTGACCCCCCTCATCTTTCTTTCCTCAAAACGTTGATGAACCCATATCATCTTAACCAATCGTCATTTCTAAATCATATTAGGTGAGCATAAACTTCAGGTCAAGGTTGAAGGTTATGTACCTTCATTTTCCGTTCGCGCTTTTTAGCGTTCAAGTACGCGTGCGTCAACATTTATATATGCATAAAACCATGAATATTTTTAATCTGTTATAGCTCCTTAGGATGAAAGGCGACCCCCAATTTTTATTACATATTCTGAAAGCACGAGTTGTAGATACGATTTTATAGATAATATTGGCTGATTGGACATTGTGACGTCATCATATTGCCATTTGAATTAAGAAAAAACTTAATTTTTATTTATGAAGTCATTACTTTTTATACTCGTTTGAACGTATCTTGCTTATCTTGATTGATTGTCTCCCACCTGTGAGTATGCTATAGCTAAATCAATTCTCTTCCGGATGTGTCCCTTTATTTTTCATTTTGATCACGTCAGCATGGTCAAAAAGAATGAATTTTTAGAGCATTCTTATCTCTCATTCTTAAAAGATGTAAAAAATAGAACACAGAGAGGGTGGCAGACTGTATTTCGACGCTATCAGACTTATATATACAGTATAGGTTATACGAAGGAAAAATTTGTGTGGCATTAATAACTAACAAATGGTTTTAAAAACACGACAATATTTAATTTCGTGTGCCATTACTGTACACGCAAACATCGTCGACGTGTGCGTATGTTAAAATTTCAAAATTCTCAATATCACTATTCAGATAGTTTAAACATTTCGGGTCATTTTCTGCATTCCAAAACTTTCCATATTTACGCGCCATACGTTCATTTCCACGCACACAGAGTGTAAATTTTTATTGATAATAGACTTCGACACAAAAAAATAGGTATGTACAACATAAATAATGCAAAAATAAAGTAAAACATGAATTTTAAATGACGTTCTCAGGTCAGTAGGCCTACACAGTACATGATGCAGTGTGGTGTACCTTTCTGCTGTACCTTGCTAGGCCTACGCTTATTATCGACTCAAGGTCGGGGAACCAAGGTAGGTAAACATGACGTTCTCTAAACCGGTCCGTCCGGAAAACCGGTCAAAGTGGACGGTCCGAAGGGTGGTCGGTATTGGGAGAGTTGACTGTATATTTATTTTACTTTGCAAGTACTGTAACTATGATTATTCCTTTAAGTTTTCAAAAGTGATATAAAAAAAGGAGAACAAATTAATTTATTAGTCTATGATTTTCCTGTATTATGCGGAAAAATAAATACGATATGCAGGGCTGCAAATTAAGGGTTATTTGGTCGCATTTGGTCAGTGCGACAAGGTCATTTGATTATTAGTGATTTCATAAGCACCAGAAAGTTGGTTTCCTTCAAAATCCCATTTGTGGTAAAGACAAGCCACTGGTTGCAAAAATCAAAGTTTAGTTATTACTACAGGGTTAAATAGTAAAATTAGAGCAATAAAACGGTAAAAGAATCATTTAAATCCGACATTCCTTATGAAGTCACGAGCATTTAAACATAAAGCTTTTTAAAGAACAATATTTGAGAAATCAGCCTTCAAAGTTCATGATTTCAGGCATTTCTCACGCAGAAACCGTAACCAAATTGTTAAAAAATTGTTGTTTTAACATTGAAAATGGGGAAAGCCAATTATTTCTGAAACATGATTTGCGATGAGTGACTGGTTTGGCTTATCTTTGCCACAATTGTTTACAACTTTACAGCCCATGATTTTCAGTCATGCAATACGCAAAATAAGCTATCAGTCATTTTACATGTACTGTATCAACCAATCAGCAAAAACTAGACTTTTAAAGTGTGACGTCGTACACTAAAATCTTGTCAATGTGCGCTCATCTTCTATTCTTGGTATCGCTAATCTTGGCACTTTTGAAATGCTGGTGAAAACTTTGAAATTTTGTTTAAGTTAAAATTATTCTGTGTAAATTGATTTATAATAATCTCATAAAGACAAAATTCCATCCACCATCTTAGAAATTCTGACAATTTCTGTGAAAATATTGCAGGAAATTCAATTATTATCCCTTCTTGTCTTTTTTCCATTTTTAAAACATCCCTTCGTTTTCATGTCTTCTTTCTTGCATTATAATTTGTGGAGGGGTACAATGTACAGGTAGGTGTGTGGAGGGATGTGGAAGGGATGGGGAAATACGTGCTACAAAAAAAATATATTTGTGCTACCAAATGTTTTTTGGGCTGTGCCAGAAAATATTTCCAGCCCTGGTATATCAGATATTACTTTCCAGAAATAGAGTAATCCCTCCCTTATAATTCTTTGGTTCACAAACTGAATCCTGGTTGTAAAAAAGTTTCTAATGACTGCATTAGCATTGTATTTGAACAATTTTGCTGTTTGTGTTTGGTTTGTCAGAGGCTCACATGGAAAAAAAAATTCACATACTATGCATTGTTGATGTAGTCATGCGAAACTTCTTGTACATTGAGATTCATTGCAGTTTGTGAAAAGTTTTATGACGAAGGTATCTTATTGACCATATTGGTTAATGCATAAGAATCTTTACACAATGCTACTGACAGTCGAAACCTCTCCCCTAGATAGATGTCAGTGTAGTATACCAGCTTGCTTAAGTCATTCCCATACATTCTGGAGCAATAAGACATGTTTTGTTTATATTACAGCCTCAAGCAGTAAAACACCAAAAAGAAACAGCCTGTAAATAGGCATACGTGGACCAAGGCAGAAATTGAAGAAGTAAAACAACTCTTCACAAAATTCTTTGCAGCTGAGAAGACTCCTGGTATAATTGTATTAAAGTCTGCCATTGATAAGAGGAAAAAACGCGGTGGAACCATATGGAAAATTCCAATGGATAAGATAAAGAAAAAGATTTCTTGGCTTAGGCTACACCCTGTTAAGTAATATGTATATGGTTGCAGCCTATGTTGATATTTTTCGACTAGTTTATCTAAAGTAATCTTGGTGTTTTGATCAAACTGCTTAATAATCAGTCTGGTGGTATTCATATTTCTTTAATTCCGACTATAGTAAGTATTTGCTCTTGGTATGTTCTAATGGATAGATACTTAAAATTTTTTTAGCTAATTAATGCAGGAGTTTCTGTCATCTGCTTAAGAAAAATCCTTGTCTGCATTGGAAGATACAACCACATGTTAACAAAACTGAACATTGAATGTTATTTTGGTGGAGCAATATGGAAAATCCCTGGCATTCATTGTAGTCGGCTTCCAATTGATAATTTTCTATGCTAATACTACCACAGTGCACTGTATTATGGTCATAATGTTTTTCCAGAGTGAAAAAAAAAGTTGAGTTAAAATGTTATGTGTTGAAAGGGTTGTGTTTACTAAACATTTTGCAAAATAATCTCATAAATTGGATTGTATTTTTTTTTTTTCACAGTCATAGTTTAAACAATTGTATTGTCTAAATCACCACATAATGTTAGCCAATATACCCATTACCTATGTGTGTTCTTGTCTTAGAAGTAATTAATAGCAAAATGTACGTGGGTCTAAGAAGTACCTAATGTACAGACATTAACTAACCAACAACACTCGCCCTAAAAACATTGGCACTGTGGCAGACATGTTATTCTAAGCCTTAATGTTCTGATAGACCAATGTGCAAGCTTTGCACAATGTGTTAATACAATAATTTGCGAAACATAAGTGTCATAAGCGGTATATAAGTACATCTTTGAATCCCACTTTGTACTGATAGACCAATACTAGCTTTGCACAATGTGTATGTCAAACGTCTGCACAGTGACAGACATCTATCCCAATCCCACTTTGTACTGATATACCAATACAAATTTGAACTATGTACGGACACAATAAGTTGCACAATGTGTCTGTCAAACATCTGCACAAGTTACAGACATTTTTCCCAATCCCACTTTGTACTGATATACCAACACAAATTTGCACTATGTACACAGACAATAATTTGCACCTTGTGTCTGTCAAACATCTGCACAGTGACAGACATTTTTCCCAATCCCACATTGTACTGATATACCAATACAAATTTGCACAATTTACGGACATAGTAAGTTGGACCAGGGAGATGTAAAAAATAAAGGAGGGAGCTCGAAGTTACTTAGCTGAAGGCTACCCGCTGTGAATCAATTAACAAGCAGTGCACTATGGTTTCTTCAAAGTCGGAAGGTCGCTTAATCCTCCCTGCGGCTACGAAGGCCGTTCGCGTTATCTTCTTTGAAACCCAAGGCATCCACCGTCCAAATTCAGCCCTCTATCGTTAATATTTTGTCTTGAGAAAAGATGTGCAAGCCACCAAATAATATTTTTACATGCGCAATTGCTGTTATAATCAGTCTGTACATGCGCAGTGACGTTGAATTGAAACCCCGCGAAAATACCAACTCAGACATACCAAGGTCGACATTGTTCTCCGATAATTAGGCGAGCAGTAGACTGTTGAGTATTGCGATGTATTATTTTGTACTCATTTTGTTTTTAATATTTCGGATCGAATAGCCATCGCCAGTCACCTGATTTTTTGGGACGAAAAGGTAAGATGATAAATAAAACACACAGTCGTGTTTTCCATGGTTCCCGGGGGTGCCCGGCTGAGATAGAGCTTAGTAAAGTTGGTCTATTTCGTGTGCACCGCACTGTCCCGGTTTGCAATGCTTCCGGGTATGTCGGCAAGTACCGCAGGTCTACCCAGCTAGGCTATGCTGGATGATGTCAATTTTGCACCTAGCCAGCGTACTACTAGTAGTAGGCCTAGGCTAGACTACTGTTGTAGGCCTAGACTAGTTTTTTTTTTTTTTTTATCTCGGCGCAGACATAAGCATAACCAGCCTAGCTTCTAGACTAGCCTATAAGGTGCCTTCTATTAATTATTGTACTAGGCCTAGTACTACAATAATACTACTACTATCTAGGCTACAACAAAGCTATGTTTAAACAGGGAGATGTAAAAATACATCTTCCTGGTTTAAAAATGGCTTGTCTAACTCTAGTGTGCGTTCCTTTTTTTAAGTTGGCAATAATGTTAGACATATATTAAAAAGCTACGTCAGGCCTGCATGAGTGCATCAGGTAGATGTGCGTAATTAAAATCATCGATCAAAGAATTTATACCGAGTTATAACATTGGATGTTGATAGTAAAAATTGTAATTTTTTTGGTTTTTTTTCTTTTTGTAAAATATGTCTATGAAATCCTGCTTAAGTTAATATACTAGGCTTATTACTAAGAATTTTTTTTTTTTTATAGCGGCCAGATGGAAGGACTTTGTCGACTTTGTGGTTCTGATGCCATTCCTTTGGATAGAAGGCCTTATCAGAAAGAGAATTTTGCTATACAAATAGAACGAGCATTTGGTATTAATGTTGGCAAAGATGTTGACTATCATCCAAAATTTGTGTGTACATCTTGTGTACGATCATTAAGAAGGTGGTGGGACAAGGCAAAGAAAAACAAAAAAGCTACCCTAAATATTAAACTTGTAGATTTTTCATCAAATAATCAGGAAGATACAGCAAAGCCTCTAATAAACTGGGATGAGATTGCATCAGTTGCTATGAGACATAAACTGTGTCATTGGGAACAGGAAGGTGTGCATATGTTTGCATCAGTATCGCTTAGTGGCCAGGCTTCTAAATACATAAAATTTAATGGAAGTGATTGGGATGCATATTCAAATGGTGTGCAAATACCAAAAACTACCCAGCTTTTGAAGGGATTTAATGATAAAGTAGTTGATACAACCAGTATTTTGGATTTAGTTGAATGTATTTCCAAAGCGTACATTTGCACTGGAAATACAGATTTGCAGATTAACCACAAGGAGAAAGAATGCCAACTACTTGTTGCCACGGAAGGGCGTTGTTTCCCATGCAAGATTCATCGCAGTGACATGATGTCACTTGCTGCCAAGCGACGCAAAGCTCCCCCTGTTGGAGACATATTAGCATCAAAAACTAGAAATGATCAGTTGCCACGAGCGCTTTTAAGTGAAAAGGCAGCTAAATTGAAGAATCAAAATAAATGCTTAAAACGAAGGAGCGAAACTCTGCAGGATAAAATTCATAAACTAATTAACGATGAATCAGAAGGAGTAGAGCAAAGGCATGCACAAGTCATGGCTGCTGCAATTGAGAAGGAAGATGATGATGAGCTAATACAGGCATTACAGAACAATCCAGCTGCTAAGCTTTTGTGGAGCCAACAGAAAGATGCTTTTAAAAAAAACAAACAGATGCGCTGGCACCCAGCAATGCTAAGATGGTGTATTGCACTGCATTCAAAATCCACCTCAGGATATGAATTGATGAGAAGCAGTGGATTTCTGAAATTGCCCCACCCAAAAACACTCCAAAAATACACTCACTTCACATCACCTCATCATGGGATCAATGAAGGCTTCATTGACAGAATTTGTTCTGACAATGATGTTGCTAACATGTTGCCACATCAGAAGAACATTTCCATACTCATGGATGAGATGAAGGTGAAATCTGGCCTAGTTTACAACAACCGATCTGGCTTACTTGTAGGCTTCACTGATATTGGTGACCTGGCAAATGAGATGTCAGATTTCGAGATGAGATGCAGTGGAAACTCTGAACCTCATTTAGCCACACACATACTTGTGCTGATGGCAAGAAGCATTTGTGGTCAGTTGCAAGCCCCCATTGCATACTTTCCTACAATGAGCATCGGCAGCAGTGGCCTCTATGAAGTCGTTTGCAAAGCAATTAATGCCATGGAGACTGTAGGATTTTTCGTAAGGGCACTAGTTGCAGATGGAGCTGCTCCAAACAGGAAACTTTTTCAGTTGCTCGGTTGTTCAGAAGTCAACAGTGTCGGTGTGTCATTTTATGCCGCTAATCCTATTGATCCTGAGAGACGTATCTATTTTTTCAGTGACGCGCCCCACCTAATGAAAACTACCCGCAACAACTGGGAAAATTCTGGGTTCCACAACAAGACTAAGAAGCTTCATGTAAGCTTTTTTTTAAAATTAAAATAGGGAGTTGAATGTATATTTTTAAAAATTTTTGAACAAAAATAAACTAGACAATTATAGAAATAAAAATTTTAGGTAATCAAATAAGTATGCCCTGGTGTTCATCTGTATAGCAAAGTGATTGATTGTAAACCAGTAACTCAAAAACAACATAATTATATGCATTTAAATTTCAGAGTGCAGTTAATAACAAATAATTTTGCACTTTAATAACAATTATATTAAAATGTTTTTCCCTAGTACAAAAAACAAGATATAAAATGGACCCAACTGCTGAGGTTGTCAGAATGGGACTTGGGAATGGAAAAGCGAGCAAGTGCTGGCCTGAGACGGTTAAATAAGGTTTCTTATGAACATCTTTACCTTACACCATCACATCGAATGAAAGTGTATTTGGCAACTCAGGTAACTATACATTTCTTTTGTGATTTAACATATTAAGAATTATCTATCCCTATCCTGTGTACCTATAAATAATAATAATGTGTTATAAAATGTAAACTTTAAATAATTCTGTTTCCACTGTAATATATTTTATAGGTGTTGAGTGCCTCTGTTGCGAACGCATTCGAAGCAGAAGGCCGATCTGATACCCAGTCTACACAAAAATTTGTACGCTTCATGGATCGTTTCTTTGATTGTTTAAATGTAACCAGACCAATTACTAACCAATCAAAACCAGTCAAGCCCTCTCTTAGACCGTATACTAACGTAGATGATTGGAGATTTAAGGTAAGCTATTCTTTAGCTTAAAATTCGTACAATTTAATGACAAATTATGAAAAATAACACACAAGTACTGTATATTAAAAAATAATTCAATGCAGTTGTATACAATAAACAGCTAATGATTTATTTACATGATTATTAATAGTTATAGGCCTATAATATCTGGCACTGTTAAAAATGGAAACTAAACAGCATACTCACTGAAATTTTACATTATTCTACAGTACTTATTTGGTGGCAGTGGTTTAGGTTGCTTTTGTGCTTTCCTGGTAGCTAATGACCATGGTCCATTTAATGTACTTGTTAATGTTTTTCTGATTTGTATTATATTTTGTATATTGTATCTTTTGCCTGAATAAATAGTAATAATAATAATAGTAATTTGGGTAATTTTTATTTGATGAATATACGTCTTGTTTAAATCGGTATTTTGCCCAATTGTTTTTCCAGTGGCTAGAAGAAACTTTTCTGCCATTCTTTGATGAGTGGGAAATAGAGGTACAAAATACACCAAATGCTACAGCTGCCATGAAGAAGCAAATGTGCCTTAGTCCAGAGACTCTTACTGGTATTCGTATCACAGGTAAAGTTTTAAAATTACGGATTAAAGTATACATATAAGATACAACCTAGATGGAAGAGAATTGGCAAATAGTGGACTAATTTCTGAGGCTTAGCTCGGTTTCCATTGAATAATCGCTCACCCCATTGGCAACAGTCGTCGATAGTAATTGTTGGGAAGGTTATTTCTAGCTGCCCTGATGCAATCGGAAAGGCATCCTGATTCGTCTGTAATGACGGAAGTGGCTTTGTTTACAGATGAGACTACAGTAAAAAAAGGAGCACGAGATTGGAAGGAAAACATGTTGACTACCATGTAAAAAAAAATTAATTACTCTTTTCTCTTTACAGTTCATTCGTTCGTTCAGCTTGGGAAGCACTTGCTCTCTTCTGTTCCTGGACTTAAGTATTTGCTGAGTGACAAGTTCAACCAGGACCCCCTCGAAGAGTACTTTAGCAAGCAGCGAGGGATTGGCCGAAGTTATGACAATCCTACCGTCGAACAATTTGGACAAAACATGCTTCGTATTCATGTTGCTGGAAGTAGTATCCATGCTTCCAAAAAAGGGAACTGTAAATCTACAAATAAGCACTAGTTAGATGACACTCCTTTACCACACGCATAAATAAAATTAAAATCTCAAGTCTATTAACTTTCAAGATGGAATAATTTATTTATGACATTATGCCGAATTACTCTGTAAATGTTTTCATTGTTTACAGTACGAAAGCTTATAAATTCTACAATTCTGGAAATGTGTTGACAGATACTTTAACATTTTCAGTATTTTATGAGAGCCTATGATGTCAAATTTTTCCGAAGTGCTTTTTGTCCTTTTCGTGATACAGATGCATTTTTCTTCTTTTGCAAGTCTAAAGTGACTTTAATAAAAGCCTTTGTTCTAATTTTTATCCAATACATAAACACTTTTTGTTGTAATTGAAATGATAATTTATCTGACAATCTGCCATTCACAGCTTCACACCAACATCTGTTTACCTTTCTATTTTGGTTAAATTTTCCCATCAATATGTTATTAATGTTCAATCCTTTTAAATTGGCTAATGTTTTTGCAGATATATTTTTTTGATATTCTACTTCAATTTCTCTAAAAAGAAAAAAAATTTTATCATTAACAATAAATAAGCCACCCCGGTTTTGTCTTTGAATCCAAGAATTAGTGTATTTATAAAAACTACACTCTTCTATGTCTTCCTGGACTTTCCACATAGCTAATTCTGTGGCAAAAGCTACAGCCATTGTATTGTTCGGCAGTTTTAAGTACCGCTTTAAAAGTGCATGTGGAACATACCCAGCAGTGTAACGAAGAATCTCTTCTTCGTCTCTTGTCAATGTTAAAGAACTTGGAATGTTTTCATCATTATCATTTACTTTGTTACTTTCTAACATTAACAACTTCAAAAATTCCAATAGGAATTCTTGCAACACAATATTTGCTGGAATTTTATTACATTGTATAGTTATTTGCATTAATAAATCTTGCCATACACCAATTGTATGCATCTTCAACAACTGGAATTTTCTCCATACTTCATTGTCCTCTTCCGTTGAAAAATGCTTGTTCCTGCCCTCATCTAAGCAGTCCCATAGTTTTCCTGCAATTTCTTTAAAGAATTTTGTTAAAATTACATTGTTCTGTTTTTCTAATAGCAACCCACATATATGTCGTATTTCTATGGCATTTGGATACTGATGTCTATATATCGGTTTGGTTGGTATCCCTTGAAGAACTGCCGTCGCTATTTCTACCGCTTTGTCTACTGCCATTTGCTTGGTAAAACTCGATTTTGGCCTCAACACTGTCAAAAATAATCAAATTGTAAATTATATTTCCTTTAGCAACTTTGAAACACTGTAAACAAAAGTGCTGTGCCTGTAAATACAACAAAAGAATGTTTCAATGTTTGTTTTAAGTAATTTGTTTTCAGTTAAATGATACAGTTAAATTCATAGTAAATTTATTTTTGTTACAATTCTGAACATTGCCTAAAGTATTGTAATGGATGCTCAATGTTATGATGAAATAAATACAGTAAGAGTATTGGTAACACACCTTTTTGTTTTGTCCCTTTCTTCTGTTTTTTTGGGCTGCCACTTTTGTCCCCTTTTGTCTTAGTCGTGTTATTTGGTTGTTCCTTTGACTTAGTCGGTAGATTAGTCTGGGTTGTGCTGTTTGTTGGTGTTTCTTCACTGTTATTTCTAATTGATGATGCACCTACAAATAAAACAACATTACAGTATATATATCATTGAACAAAAGAAATTCATCAATCACTGTCGTATAACATGTAAATAAATATAACGTTAATCTCCTTGGTCTTGAGTCAATAATAATAATTACAAAAAAATTGACAATTAATTATGCAGTTTTGTTTGTAATTTTTAAAACATTAAATTATTCAGTAGGAATTAGAAATACAAATTAATATAATTCTAGCTCTACATTTTTCATACTGAAACAAAAAAAAAGTCTAAAATACGGTAGCCCTAAATATTTCTGCTGTACAGTAATGAAAAAATTATCGTAAAAGCTAGGCCTGAGCTAAGCCTGGGCCTAAGACAACTTACATTCACGCCCGCCTTTACCACAGAACCAGGCGCCCGTCGGTATGTTATGCTCCGTGAGCCCAACACATTCGTAATGGTACCATCCCACAAAACACGATGGATTTTCACAAAATATCATTTTCTGTGTACCAACATTTCCACAAATGCAAAGATTATCATCTTCACATTCATTTTCAGAATCTTCTAAGGGCTCAAGCTCATCCAATTCGTCTTCGAAATCGCTCAGATCCGAACCTAAAAAATAGTCGTCCTTACTATAAGCCGCCATCGTCACTGTACACACGACGACGCACACATGGATAATTCTGCACTTCCTGCTTTCTCAGCAGTGCTTGATATCCGATCTGGCCACACTCATTACGTAATGTATCGCCGTAAGGCGAAGACACCAATTAATTTTATTGCTTTTTAATGGGGCGGTGGCCATCAAGGATCAAAGGCCTATCTTTCGAGCTCCCTCCTTTATTTTTTACATCTCCCTGGGTTTAATTTAGTGTACTGGGAGAACGTTCCTAATATTGAGTCCAAATGGTGTGGTGGTTTTAAGTAAAAGTTCCCAGTGAGTCTCTTTATCTTTGCGATTTTTGTCGCTCCAACTGGCATTATGGTCAATTGCAATCACTCTGAAATTTGAAATTGAATGACCAGCTAAATTGAAATGTTCGGCTACTGGTTGATCAAGCTGTATCGCCGTAAGGCGAAGACACCAATTAATTTTATTGCTTTTTAATGGGGCGGTGGCCATCAAGGATCAAAGGCCTATCTTTCGAGCTCCCTCCTTTATTTTTTACATCTCCCTGGTTGGACAATGTGTCTGTCAAACATCTGCACAAATTACAGACATTTTTCCCAATCCCACTTTGTATTGCTATACCAATACAAGCATTGCATAATGTACAGACACGTCAATAATTTGCACAATGTAGGTCTCATTTAGGTCTGTCTGTCTGTCTATCTATTTGAGACAGCTGAAATTACAAATAACAGTCAAATCCTTGAATGACGCTATAGAGCAGGTAAGGGATGAACTCTCTTTAGCAATCCCTGCCAATAATGATGTGATGACCAACAAAGTGGCAGACATATGCTACAAAATTACTATAAAAGAACAGAAGGTGAAAGACTTGGAAAGCTGCATTATATTGACAAAATAATTTATAATAGTAATAAAAATCATTTTGTTATTAATATTTAATAATAACAATAATAATAATATTAATTAAACTGCAGATGACCCAATATACTGTAGGTTGAAACATTGAATCATGGCCTCCCTCTTACAAACTATTACATTATTTGAAAAATTGTATTATTTTTTTTCAATTGATGAGGAAGAGACTGTCTTTATTTGACAAGAATATTGTTAATATCGTATAAAAACTGGTTAATTTTAAATATTGCTTTATTTTTTTTTTATTTATTTATTTTTTTTTTATTGTCACATGGATATTTCCAAAACGGTTGATTTTTTAAAAATTGTTGTTACTGGCAGGCTTCATAATCTAACAAATTTTTCGATGTACCCTAAAGTAGTAATTACTTACATAGACTTGAGGCCTACACTAGACGCAGGGTTCCCGGAACGCCGCCCTCAGTGGCGAGTGCAAAGCACAAATCAGGGTCAAAAGTGGAACGTGAAATTTGGATATGATTTCGTAGTCAGATTTGCAAGAAAAACTTCAGCTACCCTTATTTCTCGAATGAGACGTCAGTGGGAGCTGTAATTTGTAATGGCAAGAAGATTGTGCAACCCTTAATTCGTATTAAAGACAATTTACGCCCAGAAACCTTGTAGTTATTAATATTTTGGTTGTAATAGAAACTATTCATTCTTTGGTGACGTCACACTCACAATATAGTTAGCATGCATACATCATAAGCTTTTCCTGCTAAGGCAAACTATGCCGCAGGGCTCGCAGAATCGGGTGCCCGACGTCCCGCGGCAACCAAAAATTTACGTCGGGCAACTCAAATTTAAAAGGGTAGGTCCCGATGGGCAACCTCTAAAATATCAGATGTTTTGCAGCGATTGAAATACAGACTATACTCTACACAATTAGTCACATAAGAATGAATGGCCAAGCCACCAAGATTGTTTTTGTGTACAAGTGTGTAATAAACTGTGTGAAAATTCGGTCAGACAGCCAAAGATAGAGACGTACGACAGCCAACAACAAAATGCAGCAATACATGTGTTTGTGTACAATCGAGCGTATGGCAACTCGTTGGAATGAGTTTCCCATGCCTGTCTAGAGCTGGCAGCATCCTTTGTACGCAAACCCAACTAGTCTAGCGCAAAAGCAGTTTTCTTGTTTCAACCATGGAGTTGATACCAACTCGTTGTACTGGTTGAAGTAACAGATATAAACCGAGTTGGGAATACATTTACAATCTGATCTTGTATTATTTGTAACTTTGAATTATTTTTAACTATGGTGGTAATTCAATAAAATCGGAATTCATTAAATTATTTACATTCATGCTTTTTTTTTGTGTTTTGTTATGTATGAGTTTTATAAGCAATTAAATCGATTGGTTGTTTGTAATAAAGAATGCTGAATTATGTTGTCTCCGTTTTTCAATATGATTATAATAATAATAACTGATGTAATAACAGTAAAAGTAGTAGCAATAATAACAACAACAATAATAATAATAATAATAATAATAATATACATCAATAAAATACATTAGTAATAATAATAATAATAACAATAATAATAACAATAACAACCGTAATAATAATAATAATAATAATAATAATAATAATAATAATAATAATAATAATAATAATAATAATAAATAATAATAATGTTCCATAGATTTATAATAATTTTACATTTAATTTGCATTCAATGTTACTTCGGAACACGTTCGAAGAATGCATACAATAATAAGTAATAATAATATAATAATATAAATATGATTAAATAATTTAACTGTACAGTTTACAGTGCAAGGATCACCCGAGGATCGTACGGTAGGTATTAATTGTTTATATGATGTACAATATATTATACAGTAGGGCCCTTAGATTTAACTGCATAAGATTCCATTAAATCAGCATATAGCCTACGGACGATAGAAAAGCAAAATCCCGAGTATCAAAAACATTTTAGATTTCCTCCCTGGATGAATAATTTACCAACGATCTACGTAGACTTGCAATCTATGCCTTGATTTAACCTACTTAGCACTGCTCTCAAAGTACACGTGCTCCAGCTAACTTTATTTTCTTTGTTACACGCATGCGTAGTACTTCATTCATGCACCAAGCACTGGTCATGATCTCATCACAGTCGTAAGTTGTTGTTAATTGTTACTAACTTTAGGCGTACATTTCAATCATCACACCCCGCTGTAGGCAATAAATAGTGTACAGTATTAATTAAGTACTTAAAATAATTATTGAATATTCTATTAATCTGCCTTTGTGGAAATTCCCATCTCAATCCCGATCGTAGGCCTATCAATTTGACACTGACATTAAACTACGCTTGATGATTGTTTACAATTTGACTGCGGTGTACCGCGAAGAAAACTTCACACTTCTTCTCCAAAACCCTATCTGGATGAAATGAATGCTTATCTTGGAAGATGCTGAAAGTTTTTGTAGGCACCGCTGATACTGCTAAACAGGAGATAAACTCTGCATATTTTCTTGGTCTAGGCCTAGTCACTTTTATTTTGATTTTCATTGCGAACGCTTCACACTGCTGTCCTTTCTATGATAACATGTGTTTCTAAAATGTTTCAAGCCGTCGTCAACTTACGATACCGACAATGCTCTGCTGGGTAAAATAAATATTAAATATTTAATTAATTTGCCTTTGTGGCAAGGCCCATCTCGATCCTGATCGTATAAATTTGACACTGACATTAAACTACACTTGGTGATTGTTTACAATTATACTTTGCGGTGTACCGCGAAGAAAACTTGTCACACTTCCATACTCCAAAAACCTATCTGCAGAAAATGCTTACCTCTAAATATGCCGAAAGTTTTTGGCTTCATTCTTGGTCTTGGGTCTTAATCCAATGTTGTTTCTCCCAGCTACTTTTGTAGAATATATGATACTTTAACTTCACCTGGATTTGCTTTATTTAAATAGTCACTGTGTTTCTCTTTTTTCAATGTTCATATAAGAAATAATCAATAAGTTATTAAAATACAGTATTTATTTATTTATTTATTTATTCTGGTTTATTCACATCGAAACATATTTCGTGGCAACACAAAGGCTGAATTGAGAAATATTAACAAAATTCGACATAAAAAACAATTATAAACAATTAAAACGATTGCACTCAACAACAAATGAAAATATTTAAAAAACAAATTGGCTAAATTTGATTTACATATCTAAAATATTCGAATGCATAACATCTAAAACAGGTTAACATCATCAATAAAAAGTAATAAGGCCTAAATTTGATATTACACTAGAATTAATTAAAATTTCATAAAATAATTCAAAATAGGGGGTGGGCAAGTAAAAAATTGTGAGGGTAACCAAAATTGAGATATTGGTTGCCCAAAGGGCAACCTAATATTTCATAATTCTGCGAGCACTGTGCCGGCGTGCTTTTTCATGGATAAACAAACACCACTACTTTGCACATGGATGCCTTGTCCTAGCTAGGGATACAAGAGCCGCATTGTTAGCATTGTATAATACGTACAAGGTACCTCTGCAACTGAATTATTCTTAGTTATTTTTTTTTTTTTTTTAATTTTTATTTCAATTTATTTCTTTCGAAAGTGTACTTTCTATCACATATTATTGCACTGTCAAGTTAGGCCTGGGCCTAGGCCTAGTCTTACTATGTATGCCTCATTGTCATCCACTACACAGTCCATAAGTAGCGGCTCCCCCCCCACATACAGTACAGATTTTTGCTGGGCAACAACGTGATTAAACCTCCCTTCGCAGTGTTCATGTATTGGCATATTGTTAGCAAACCAGTTGTGTGTATTTCTTTGTGAAAATGAGTACGGCGGCGTACTCATTTTCACAAAACATTTGCATCCCCTCTTGGAAAGAGGGAACTTCGAAATAATTGTCTCCATATCTTCGCTAATTAAATTAATCACCGTAATTTAGCTTACAATTATGAATTTAGCTAGTGCTTAAAATGTACAATAATCATTTCACTACCCGAAAATACCGAACTTTATTCATTTGGTCTACATAATAGTTTCATCTTGCTGTACTATATACTCCAACATCACTGGCGCATGGTAACAACCAACTGATGCAGACCATTTCCAGTCACACATTACTCTCCATAACACAGCTCCCCCTAGTTCTGTCACCTCTTGATAGGTAAGTTAATGGTTGACTGAATACCATTCCAACTGTTAATAGTTGCTGTGATAAATGAAGTACCTCCCTGAAATAGTTAGCAATGTAGATAGAGTTACTGCTAACAGGAGCAAAAAAAAAAAAAAAAAAAAAAAAAAACAAATTGAATGCTTCTATTTGTGATTGATAATATTAATTAGGCCTGGCCTATTTACTGTATCGTGATGATATGAATTTAGAATACAATTATATGAAATATATAGATATATTATTTTCTGTATTTTTACTTCTACTGAGGTATGAAATTAAAATAAAATGTAATGTATTAATAGATGTTTTATTGTTTATTTTATTAAATTGGGGTTACAAAATGTTAAAGCAAATTGGTACGTAAATCGTTGGTAGTAATTCAAATTTTATATCTACATATCTTTCTGATAGTATCAACATACTGTCTGCCGCCCTTTGTTGTTTATATTATACAAATTTGAAGAGAAAGAGATGAGAGGGGTCCAAAAAATCATTCATTTTGACCATAATGACATCATCAAAATGAAAAATGTAGGGACACTTTCGAAAGAGCATTGTCTGTGATATAACATACTTACAGGTGGGAGACGATCGATCACGAAAAAGCGAGATATGTCTAAATAAGTATAACAATAAAGACATCATAAATAAAAATTCCTTTTTTTATTCAGATGGAAATATGATGTCATAATGTCCGATCAGCCATAATGATCTACAAATTGGTATCTACAACTCATGTGCTTTCAGAATATGTAATAAAAATTGGGGGTCATCTTTCATCCTATGAAGTTATAAATGATCAAAAATAGGCATAACTTGACAAACAATGTCCGATCAGACATTATGATCTCTAAAATCATATCAGTTTTCTTGAATTACGATATTGGAAGTTTTATTACAGTTTTGTAAATTATGGTTAGCAATTGTTTATCAGCCTTACGATCCAGCCTACGATCGTTGCAAGGCTAATTAAAATAACAATGACCTTCGTAGTGGTTTGTAGCTACGTTCAAAACGTACCTACAAGCAGATTACGAAAGGTTACGCGCAGATACGAAGCAATAATTTCTGTCTGTACTGTAAATATCCCCGTTCTTAGGGCTTAGACAATTTTTTTTCTATAGCACATTGAAATTTTGATCTAAAATACCTTATTTTGGACTAAATAAGATGGGCATACGGGAAATAAACTTAATTTTTTACTTTTAGTCACATTTACATAAGTTACTATGGATATAAAATGTAACATCAACTTGGCTAAAAAATATTGTTTAATAGAATTAACTATCAAGATTACGTTAAATATCGATTTGTCGACTACTTCCAGAACTAATACTTTGGGACATTAAACTGTTGATCTATAGACCTATCCAAGAAGAATGGCGCCGTCTGTTGTCGACGCCATTACTGGGGAGTCAACAAGCTCAGCATAATAGTTGGAACGTGCGTCTTGTGTTTATTTTTGTGAACATACGTTTTGGGGAAATACGGCTAAAATACAGCATATGCAGCTGAATACTGCTGGCCGTCATATTTTATTACAATTTAAAGATAAGTATATTTTGTATATATTGAAAATAGAATAAAGGTAGGACTTGGGCCTAGTCTAGATTTCGCTCTCTCTGTACTATTAGTTAGTACTACTTAGGCCGGCCGGCTAGCTACCTAGGTGATCAGCCAAGATTGCTTAAAGAGTCAGTAGGCTATGGATTTAAACATGACGACGACGTTAAGGCCTATGTATCTCCTAGTTTGTCATCTTATAGTTACTATAAACAGTAGATCCTACCTAGCCTAAGCCTAAATATAGAGGCCTACCCCTAGGGCCTACCACCACCGGATTTCCCTACCTTCCACTGTATAACGCCGAACGGTATACAATTATTGCCCACATAGGGTCTAGGGCTACAGACAGTATTGTTTTTATAGGGAAGGCCTAGATAGGAATAGGAGCCTATGATGAATTTAAATATGTGGAAAGATGATGTTCGTGAATGGCCAAGACTGAATTTTCAAGGTAAGAATTTGAAAAAAAGGCCTCCCTATGATTTAGCCTAGTTAGCACAAAATGCATCCTCCTGCTGGTTTGTATTTATTTTTTATTATCAATTAGGCTAGTAGTACTGTATATTATTATTATTACTAGGCCTAGGAGTCGGACTATTTTGTTTATTTCATCTTATACAGATTACCTGTCGCTCTCCAATTGTCTCAATGCGCCAACCACCACTCCACTTCACTAGTCACTAACTAGGCCTAGCCTAATATTATTGGGAATTATGGTTTTGATGCTGTTCATTCATTCATTTGTTCTTTATTTAGCCTTTATAAAAATCAAAATACAACTATTGCTAATGTATATAGCAGCTTTTGCCTTTTTATTATTGTAATAATAAAGCTTAAAAACATTAATTCGTTAATGAGACTACTGTATATAGAAAAGTGGTCTTTAAAATTAAGGAATAAGGGTGGTGTTATTTGATTGGACTTGGATAGGTCTTTAATTATTAGAGGGAGTCGTGTATTTACATTATGACTAAGTTAATGATAAACATTAACAATTTATTTTTCCAATCTTTTTGCCAGATATTTTCAACTATTTCATTAATACACCAGCTTGCGATGTATGGCTTTCAACCACCACCGGATTTCCCTACCTTCCACTGTATAACGCCGAACGGTATACAATTATTGCCCACATAGGGTCTAGGGCTACAGACAGTATTGTTTTTATAGGGAAGGCCTAGATAGGAATAGGAGCCTACGATGAATTTAAATATGTGGAAAGATGATGTTCGTGAATGGCCAAGACTGAATTTTCAAGGTAAGAATTTGAAAAAAAGGCCTCCCTATGATTTAGCCTAGTTAGCACAAAATGCATCCTCCTGCTGGTTTGTATTTATTTTTTATTATCAATTAGGCTAGTAGTACTGTATATTATTATTATTACTAGGCCTAGGAGTCGGACTATTTTGTTTATTTCATCTTATACAGATTACCTGTCGCTCTCCAATTGTCTCAATGCGCCAACCACCACTCCACTTCACTAGTCACTAACTAGGCCTAGCCTAATATTATTGGGAATTATGGTTTTGATGCTGTTCATTCATTCATTTGTTCTTTACTTAGCCTTTATAAAAATCACAATACAACTATTGCTAATGTACTGTATATAGCAGCTTTTGCCTTTTTATTATTGTAATAATAAAGCTTAAAAACATTAATTCGTTAATGAGACTACTGTATATAGAAAAGTGGTCTTTAAAATTAAGGAATAAGGGTGGTGTTATTTGATTGGACTTGGATAGGTCTTTAATTATTAGAGGGAGTCGTGTATTTACATTATGACTAAGTTAATGATAAACATTAACAATTTATTTTTCCAATCTTTTTGCCGGATATTTTCAACTATTTCATTAATACACCAGCTTGCGATGAACAACCCAATGCAAACTATCGAAGCATAGTGGAAGGCCAAAATTATCTGAGTTCAGGATGGATTGGCATGATCCAGCATAAATTTGTTGGAAGTAAAATTATTATGAAAGGTTGTGTACGCTACTCTCAGGCGATTAACAGTTATCACTCTGTTGAAATAACTGTTAAAAGCACAACAATTACAGGAGTGAAATGCGATTGTATTGCCTCTGAAGGTAAATGCTGCAGCCATTCTGCAGGACTTGCATTTAAAGTTTTCGAGGCCAACAAGAAAGGCTTTATTGGCATGGCATGCACCGATCAGCCATGCAAGTGGAATAAAAGCACACAACAAAATGTGTTGCCTGATAGCATAGAAAATATACGCAGCATTAAAAAAAGATCCACCGAGAACAGCATGTTAAGTTTTGAAACAGATGCTGACGTTATTCAGCATCTTTCCTCATCACATCTTAAGGATCTGTCAGGCATACAAGGAACAATCCTAAATCAAATTGCTACAAGAAAACCTACAGGTGCCACAATAAATGCTTTTAATTTTGTCCATGGACTTCATAATGTCACGCTAAATTGCAAAATTTGTAGAGACATATATTATGAACATGTACATTTATCTGCAATTGAAGCCGCATCCCTTGATAAACAAACGGTAAACCAAAAATGTGCATTGCGGACATCACATAGAAAAAGGCAGATAACGAGCAGTGTAGCAGCTACGGTGCCAAAACGGCCTAAAACTGATACATCAAGGTGGTTGAAAAACCACTTTAAACCTACATTTTCAGGAAATGCAAGTACCAAGTATGGACAGACCCATGAATCATGTGCAAGGGCACAATATGAATCAGATACTGGTCAAATAGTTACTTCATCTGGGCTTGTAATTCGTCCTGAGGATAGTTGGTTAGGGGCTAGCCTAGATGGAATAATTGATGATAGCACAATATTGGAAATTAAGTGTCCAACAGATAAAAAATTGGCACATTTTAATAATTCTGTTAAATGTTTAATTGAAAGTGGTACATATGATGTGAAAATAGATAATGGAATATATTATCTCAGGCAGACCAGTGCTGCCAGTGGCTATTATACACAGGTACAAGTTGCTATGCATTGCTCATTTTGTAAAAAGTGCAAATTTATGGTGTGGTCACCTAAAGACTACATAATTGCAAATGTACATAATGACCAAAAGTGGACTGAGGATAGGATAGCATCTCTGAAAACATTTTATTTTGAACATATGCTGCCAGCTCTTACGGATATGGTACTAAAAAATGAACTCAAGTTAATTAAACTAAAAATGTAAGGATTTTAATGAAATTAATTATTGTTATATACAGTATTTATATAATCTTTATTCTGAAATAAAGAGCAGCATATGTTTTATAACTTAACATGCTGTTTTTGGTAGATCTACAGT